>NW_016107327.1:6000776-6027381 GCF_001604975.1 Cebus imitator | reverse complement strand
GCTGTTGTTGCCCAGACTGGAGTGCAATGGCACGATCTCGGCTCACCGCAACCTCCGCCTCCTGGGTTCAAGCAATTCTCCTGCCTCAGCCTCCCGAGTAGCTGGGACTACAGGCACGCACCATCATGCCCAGCTAATTTTTTGTATTTTTTTTAGTAGAGACGAGGTTTCACCTTGTTGACCAGGATGGTCTCGATCTCTTGACCTCGTAATCCACCCGCCTCGGCCTCCCAAAGTGCTAGGATTATAGGCATGAGCCACCGCGCCCAGCCACATCTCCGATTTTTTAAGCAGAATGTTGCTCGTTATCAGCCTTCCTTCCTTTCTAAAAAAGCTTTTAAGATTATAAGTTCCCCTTAAAGTATCAGTTTCATTTTATCCTGCAAATTACGATACACTATGTTTCCATTATTTTCCAAATCTGTTTCTTTTATTTCCATGATGATGTATTCTTGGACCCATAGATTATTTAGTAGAGTGATATTTCATTTTTAAGGTATGATAATTTTTATTAATGGTGTTGACTTCTAATATAATTGCATTTTTAACAACTTTATTGGAATATAATTTACATACTATTAAATTTACCCGAGGTAAATGCAGATTTCAATGATTTTTAGTAAATTTAGTAAATTATCAACCAGCACTACAATTCACTTTTAGAACATTTCCATCACTCCAGAAGACACCTCCCATCTCTATTTGCTGTCAAGCTGTAATGGGATTTTAATCAAAAAATATGTTCTACATGATACTGATTCTTTGAAACTTATTGATAGTTGCTTTATGGCCTAGATATGCACTGCCTAATACTATAGCCATAACACATGATTATTTACATTTAAGTAAGCTAAATAAAGTTAAAAATTAAGTTCTTCAACCTCACTAGGAACACTTAAAGCAAGCATTAGCCACATGTATTGTCCAGCACTTTCCTTATCATTTAGGAAGTTCTATTGGACAATATTGGCCTAGATATGTCTTTCAGTTCTCTTTTCAGCTGGTCTACTCTGCTACTTAACCCACCTATTGAGTGTTTCCTTTCATTAAACATCCCATCGTAGCTTTTCTATGGTCTTGAACAACTTCACTATTCACTGTGCTTGTGGGTCTGAGTCTCTCATATGTGTGTCTGATGACAGTCACTCATGGTAGTTGTCCCCTGGTGTGTTTAGCGATTTTTTTTCTTGTGAATTCAATGAGCCTAACTTAGAGATGGTTTTCTCCAAAAAGCATTTAGCTCTGCCTCTCTGTCATCTACAGGGCACCAGTGACAAAGGACCACTGCTGCCCGCCCTAAGAATATTGGCTCAAAGCCCTGGACACATTGACCTTATGGACACGGACCCAGAACAAGCCCACCACTGCTCGTTACTCTGAGTTCCCACCTTAGCTCATGTTAAGTCATTTGGAGAAGACAGGTGTTTCCTCAGGCATCTCTGCAATCTTTTATCAGCTCCACCATTTACCAACATCTGTGTCTTATTGGGATTGAATTGTTCAACAAAGAACCCTCAGAGTACCCAGTCCACCATACTGCCAAAATTAGATTAGGAGACCTCTATGAGAAGCCCAAATTGGTATGACAGAATTTATTTTAGATTTATATGGATTCCTAAGTAGCATTTCTTTTCAAGATAAAACAATTGAGAGAGGACATTAGAAAAGATTTTGTAAAGATCTGAACAGAAGGCAACTATCTCTTTTGTGAGGGAAAAACATGTCACACTATATTTAGACTATACGGGACATTTTCGAACTATAGGAGTCGGCAGAGTGCAGTGGAAATAGTTTGGGCTTTGAGGTCATATAGTCCTGAACACCCATTTCAATATTATCACTCAATAGCTGCATGCTTTATGCAAGTACCTTAATCTGGGCCTCAGTGTCCCCATTTCTGCAAATGAAAATTATAGGATATGCCTATCAGAGTGATAAAGATTGAAGATTAGCAGCAAAGAATGTGGCATGTAGGATAATTCAGTAGAAGATGCTAACTCTGAGGGTAAAGATGGTGATGAGTAACAAAGCATGGTGGCAGGCATCCTCACTGCATTTGGTAGATAAGAGCCTCTAATAAGGTGCATTCCAATAATAATGATGTGAAACTTTGTACTTCTCTTAGTTCTGAACGATAGGAACCCTGTGCTTCTAGTATAGGCACCTCCGGCTCTGGAATAGCCAAGGAGCCATTGTTTGCCAGACTTGTGAATAGAGCTTAGATGTACGATCTGAGGCATTTATTTATAGTTCCTCTTAAGGCAGGATCGAGCTGGGAGAGTGGAAAGAAGGGGTGTATAGCAGGCTTGGAGTGACTCTCCCTGCTCCACTGCCTTCCAGCAAATAACTTCCTGAAGTTCAAGAATCCTAAACTTGAAACTTGTCTACAGGGTCATTAAGAAGGAATACTTGTCAGAGTAAGTAGATAGAGCATATTTTATTTAACAGCACATTTAATATTTTGACATAGGCCTGTGAGCCTCCATTTGTTCTCTTGCCTAGGCTTCACAAATATTGGGGGCATAAATATTGTGTGTGTGTGTGTGTGTGTGTGTGTGTGTGTGTGTGTGTGCCTACCTTTAGGGAAAGCTGTTATGCTCTCCTGTGCAAAAAAAGAAGCTGTCTACCCTCAAGACATGGGTTACAAATGAGAGGTTTAGTACAACAGTGATGAAGAGATAGCAGCTTGCGCCTACATCATTTCATCCCATGGTAAACTTCAGGTATTCTCAACATGCAACTCTCTGCAAGGTTTAGAGCTGTTTTTTCATTATGGCCTTAGCTACATGACTTCCTGGCCCATGTCTCACTTAAGTCTGATATACTGAGGTAGGGTCAGGTTGAGGCATACAGTAAGATGTGAGGAAGTGAGGGTACCTGGTTCCAGGAGCCCCGCCTTGTCTGGTTCCATGGCTCATCAGCACACTCTCACATTTACCAGGATGAGAAGGTGCACACGAGTATTCTCCTGTCTCCTCCAAAAAGCATCCCCTCATCAGTTGGGAGCCCAGTGACTTCTCCCCGGGCATTAATTAACCATATGTCTTACCTGAAACCATTTGCCAACTGGGTTAGTGGTTTTCATACATATTAGGCTATGAATAGGAATCAACCAGAAGAATTTTTTATACAAGTTTCAGATCCTATCTCCAGGAATTTTGATTCAGGAAGAGGTCAGAAGTAAAGCCAGGGAATGGTTTTATCATTTCTTTTGCATTTGCTGGTGTGTGTGTGTGTGTGTATGATTTGTGTGTATGTGTGTGTGTGCATGTGTGTGATTAATGTTACCAAGTGAGCTGACATAGCCAGGATTGAGAATTTTGGATTTCGATTCTGTTTCATCGTATATATATATATATATGTCTTATTTTCTTAAGTAAATGTTAAGCTCCTGGGGGCAGAAGTTGTGTTTCACATGTGTATGTAACGCACTCAGCTCCTGGCAGCATGCAATGTGTTTAGTACAGATGCCACAAAAGTACCTTGTATGGAACCTGCATATTCCAGGGCAGGACCAGAAGCAATTGAGCATTATTACACTCACATGCTATTCACAGTGTCAGCTATGGTCACTGTCCCCTCTTCAGTTCTTTGTGCTCTAAAGCTATAGTGCTGAAAACCCTCAGGCCTTGTGGGCATCAGAACCTTCCACAACTTGCAGCACACTGGCAGCTCCAAACTCAACCTCTCCAATAGCTCTTTGTTTGCTTGTTGAGCTGAGTTTAAATCAAAATTCAACTGTGAATCATTAAAAGGGGGATTTTTTTTAAAACCAATGATTTGTCTTTGGACAACTGGCAGCCCTGACCCCTGCCTGAGCCACATTAATTTCAGCAAGAGTAGTCAGGGACGGAGGCAAGCCAGCTGGGTCTGCCAGCTTTTAACTCCTGCTCAGAGGGCTTAAAGAGGTTGTCCCAAGGTTCCTGCAGCCATGTCCTTCTTTAAAATCAATGAAAAAAAGCAAAAATATAAAAACCTCATTGTAGGAAAAATACCATCTAGGAGATCTCACTTTTTGCAGGGGCAGCTTGGCTTTGCGCTGGGCGTGTGGGAGACAATGTCCCCACCTGAATCTGACATAGGGGAATGATTTGAGACATTTCACTTAGGTGAGAACCTTTTGTTAACCAGAAAATTGGTCCCTTTGCCTCCATGTTTTTTTTTAATATAAGTATGCTTCACTTTCTCTATATTTTTTCTTAAATGGTACTTATACATACACCTTATTGATGTTTTATTCATGTGGACAAACTGCTTCCATTATGTGAATGTACAATAGCTGGAAGTCAATGGGAATCAAACAGCTAAAGCTCTATGCAATGCTTTAAAAATTGCAGAACTGATAACAACAACTTATGAGGCCACAAGTGTTGAGATAGAGTCGGTCAAACTTTGGACTTCCGTGTACACTGTACATATTCATCTTCAAACTCTCAATGGAGACCCATCCCCTTCTGTTTCCATAAATAGGATGAATCTAAGATCTGTGCAAGATAAGAGCATACAGTCCTCATTTTTCCTGCCCTGTAACATCAGAAAAGGCAAGTAGAATTGGTCATCTGTTCATTGAGAGCGCCTGCTACGTGCAAGGCATTATGCTGGACATAGAACTGATAAGACAAGACTCTTACTCTCAAGTCACCCCCTAGAGAAAAGGCACTCATTTCATTTACCCCGTGAGCGCTCAGGAGAGAAGACAATGGGCCCAGGTCACCAGTGTAGAAAATCCAGAAGTGCAACATGGGCACTACACAATAACTTTCTCAAAAAATCTCTTCCCAGCTGTGCAGGAAGGAGAAACAGAATGTCCACCTAAAAGTACAAGGCAAGGATACATAGGAGATGGAAAAAACAACTGCAATTTGTAAAGAACAAAATGACTGAGAGTTTTAAAGATCATGAGACCAAATCAGGTTGTTTAATCAAGAGTTGGCTGCACATATTTATTTGTGGTATACTCAAATAAATTACAATCATTTGTTAGAAAAATTGTAAGAGCTATTACATCTAATATCTCTGACATGTATCTTTAAGCCTCCCCTGGTCAGCCACCCCTGACCCTGCCAGCCCAGTCACCTGGCCTCAGGGCTCACGTTTCTGCCTGACCCAGAATCCTGCACAAGTATCCTCTGTTTCCAGGTGCCCCCACCAGTCGGCTCATGCAGGCCCAATGTCTTGCATTCATTCACTCCCTCTGAATACATGCAAACAAACACACACACACACATATCGATTGAGTTAGTTACTTTCATGTGGCTGCATTGATTTTTCACTTGTTTAATTTTCTTTCTGTATGCTTATGTCTTTTTTATGTGCATCAAGTATCTGTACATCAAGCATTGGATTGTTAGATCTTCAAGAATAGAAATATGTCCCCCCTTTTTTTACATCTTTTTCACTGTACTAAATGTTATTAGTTGGCTAAAGAAGAGATTAATTTAAGGCTAGAAAATAAGCCTACTAAGAGAATTAATTATAGAGGTGGGGAAGAGTAACTGCACTTCGGCATGTGAAACCTGATTATGCACAAATAAATGAGAACAACATATTTTTTATTAACCTACACTGGGAGTGAAGGAAGGGAGATGAGGATCCCAAGCTGAAAACAAACAACAACAACAACAACAACAAAACAGCACCCTTAGAAGTAAGCTTCTACTATTATGATTTCAGCAAAAAGTATTGCTCAGACAGCTAAAAATTTTAATAGTAATCTCCAAAAGCTAAGTGCTAGAGTTGTAACGGTATTCTTTGCTAGGCTGTGGTTGCTGGTATCCAGGCCCTAAAGAGCCGTAACCACCTCTGGCAAGATGTTCATACATGCCAGGCCATTTCAGCCCCCACCATGATGACTACTTAAAACTGAGGCAGCATATCCAGAGCTCTAGCCAGAAATGAATGCATGTAGCACTGATATGCACACCTGCAAGCTGGTATGGGAGCTGCTGTCATGCTTGAGTCTTCCACTTTGAATCTCATTCTCTCTAACTGATAGCTTGTTTCTGGTTGATCATCCATTTTCACCTACCACTGTGGCTGCCTTCTCAGGCCAATTGTTGGATACAGTCCCTTCTACACACAGAAGCGGGGGTGGGGGGAGGGAGGGACAGACAGCAGACAGAGAGATACATATACAGGTAGGCAGGCAGATAGAGATATAGATACATACATGCATACGTAAGTTGGTAGAGACATACATAGGTAGTTGAGATAGGATGGATAGATAGATGATAGAGAGATACACATATAGATAGGTTGATAGATAAATATATAGATAGGTGGACAGGTAGGTAGACACATACATAGAAAGATACATAGATATGTACATACATCCATATATAGATTGCTTAGATAGATGATAGATACATAGGTAGGCAGGTACATAGGTAGGTAGGTAGGTAGGTAGATGGATGGATGGAGGGATGGATGGATAGATAGATAGATAGAACACACATGGTTGAGTTCCTCAACAGCATAAAGTTTCTCTGAAGACTTCCTGTCCCTAGCAGCTGTTACAATTTGGCATTCCATTAGCTCCCTTGGGTTCTTTCAAGGTGTTTTGGTTCATCTACAGATGGTTCCCACCCTCGACCTTCCTGAGCAAGGCACTTAATCTGATACTCAGCTATTCAAGGCTGCTCCTGTCTGCATCTTCCCAGTTTCTTCAGTTCACCTTCCAGCAGTAAGATATTTATTAAAAGAATAAATAATAAAGCCCCAGGGAAAAAAAAAAGTTTGTCTTTGGAGAAAACAACCTCCTGATGAAGTAACTTTTGTTTTAGCATTGGGCTGGGAGTCAGGTATTGCAAAGGGGAGAGGTGATCGAGTTAGATACTCAGGTGGTAGAAAATAAGGCACACAAATGTACCATGAGCTTTCCAAATCCAGAAACTTTTAGTGGGAGCCTTGGTCCAAGTAATAAAATAATACAACTTTATATGAGGCTGTCATTTTTGGCCTTGTCTAACATAATATTTGACAGAACCTTCTCTACTGAAGTCTAAAATGTCTTCTGGTATTATATTTTTCCCATTCTCTCCTTCTGATCACCAGGATACTTTTCTACTTTCTAAAAGTGTCATGGCCATTGGTTCACCATTTTTCTCCTTATCGCTTTCTTTGTCTGTCCCTCCTTAATTCCAACCAGGTGCATCTGCTCTCCACTTCAGTCACCACACAGACTGCCATACCCTGAGCTTCATCATGACCAAGGATTCTGTCACCTTCCAGATCTGCAGCTCTGCCCTGCTTTCAATTCCTTCACTTCTTTCCTCTCTTTAGTGACTCTATTCACAGCAACCTGGCTTATCCTCAGATTTTTCTAGAGTAATCCCTCATAAATGAATGAAGATCTTTTTCCTAATGGCCAGTGCTCTTCCCCCAAGATTTCTTTATAGTTGTCATTGTGACAACCTGTTCTTAAAACTCTCTCCTCATTTAGTTTCCCTCATCCAGTGAGTCCTTTTCCCTCCTGGCTTCTCCAGTTCAGACCTTTGCCCTGTTTGCTCCTGGCCTGCTTTCCCACTAAGTTCTCTCCACTGCCTTCTTCTCTTCTCACTCACTGCGCCGCCCCACGGTGATCTCAAATCTGCATTTCCCAGCTCCTTTCTTAATACAAAACATGTATTTTCAACTATTTGTTGGTGAACCTCCACTGAAAAACCTTAGTGCCTTGTACATAATTAGTGCTTATACTTTTTTTTTTTTTTTTTTTTTTTTTTTGAGACGGAGTTTTGCTCTTGTTACCCAGGCTGGAGTGCAATGGCACGATCTCGGCTCACCGCAACCTCCGCCTCCTGGGTTCAGGCAATTCTCCTGCCCCAGCCTCCTGAGTCGCTGGGATTATAGGCACACGCCACCATGTCCAGCTGATTTTTTGTATTTTTTTAGTAGAGACGGGGTTTCACCATGTTGACCAGGATGGTCTTGATCTCTTGACCTTGTGATCCACCCGCCTCGGCCTCCCAAAGTGCTGGGATTACAGGCTTGAGCCACTGCGCCCGGCCTAGTGCTTATACTTATTAAGCACTAATTATATTTAAGGCACCATGGCAGATACAAAGTTGAAAAGATAAATCTTCGTGAGCTGCAGAGGGAATGATTGTGTGACATCCTGGTTAACCAGAGAGTGAAGTCCCATAGACCAGAGTTTATTTGTACAGCCTTGAAAGGAGCAGCTCTAAAATTTGAATAAAGAAAAATGGACTAAAATCGTGCCCCTAAATTTGGATTAGCTCTAGATTCGTTCTGGATACTACCCTGGAAGGTACTCAGATGGTCTCAAGGCACATACCAAATGCTCCCTCAAGAGAAAACTGAGATATACAGCAGGGGTAGCAAACTATATTTATGACATATAGGCCAAGCCCAAACTGCTGGATGTTTTTGTAAATAAATCTTATTGGAACACAGCCACACTCATCCATTTACATCTTGCCTATGGCTGCTTTTGGGCTACAGCAGCAGAGCGGTTATGACTGGTGCCACATGGCTCACAAACTTTCAAATATTTACTCTCTGGCCCTTTAAGAAAATCTTTGCCAACCCCTGCTGTACTGTATGGCAACCCCAACTTGCTTACCTTCCATATGACCTGGAGTGTTTATTAAGAGAATGTATTTCTAAGCCCCAGCCCAGATTGAAGAATTCGAAGGCACTACAGGTGACTCTTAGGATCAAGTTTGGGAAACCCTGACAGAGTTTTTAAATGCTTAATCCTTAGAATCCTACAGCTTTGGATTTACATCTCAGTTCCACCATTTCTGTTACTTTGGGCAAGGTACTTAACCTCTATGAGCTTACATTTTCTTGTTATAAAATAGGGGAAACAAATATATCTTCCTCACAGAACTGCTGGGAAGATTAAATGAGAAACTGCTTCATCAAAAGTGTGGTACATGGTATCAGGATCAATGGTGTTTCATCATCATCATCATCACCATTCTTTTCTTCTTCATCACTTAATATTATCACTCATATGATCACCTGCTTAAAAAGTTTTTGGTATAACTGTTTGAAAATGGTGGCTTCGTTTACCTTCACTTCATGAATTCTGAGTTCTACCTTCTTTTCTTTTTAGTTTAAAAATATTCAGCAAATAAATCTTTAAATGATGTATAGCATCTTTTATTTAAGAAGTACAAAGCACTGTACAAACAAATGAGTGGATGGGGGAGATGGAGAGGGTAAATTGACCTACCCCAAACCACACAGCAAATCTTGGAATAGAATATGCAATGCCTGACTCCCAGCCCAATACCTGAACTCAAATACCAACACACCTTCCGGACCAGTCTTCATTATCATTTATTTATCATCCTCTTGCAGATGGGATACAACAAATCTATCGTCCAAAAACCTTTTACAGTCCCACAAATGCTCACAAGCCTTCCCCGCCTTAACCAGTGTCAAAATGCTGCTGAGGTGAAGGAGGGAGCAGCACCTGCCTGGGAACCCCAGGCTTACTTTGATGGTGTCCCTCCCTTTCTCGGAACGCTCCGGCGGACCCCAGTTGCCTTCCAATCAGATTTAAATTTCTCATCGTGAGCTTTAAAATCCATCCATCTTTTGTATCTAATCACCCTTATCTCTCACTGCATTCATTTATCTCTCATCTTGTGGTATTCACGCCCCCCAGCCCAGAAAACCTACCAAGGTCCAGCTGAACAAATCCCAGGCATTCCTGTGGAATCTCAAGGTCCATTAAAAGAAGAAAACCATGCCCTGAACAACACGGATAATGGTCTTAACCATACTCTCTTCTGGCCAGATCGCACTTGGGAAATTATGTCCCATTCCAGGAAGGACATTCTACGAGGGGTTTGGAAAACAGGTGGCCATTCAGAGAAGGGGCTCCAATTTGGTGAGGAGATAAATAGTTCTGTGAACTTGCAACATGATAGCATCTTTCAGATATCTGAATGACTCCAGTTAACCTGACCTCAACACAATGCACTGATATTTCAAGGAAACAAATTACTTCTCCATTCAAGGAGAAAATTTCAAGGGGAAAATTTCACTACTAGTTAACCTGTCTAAAAGTGGCATATATTGTTTTGGGAAGTTTGTGATATAGGTGTAATCAAGTTTGCAAAGGATATTGTAGTGGCAATACATATTTCTAACACACAGTAGAATCAGGTGACTGTAAAATATAACTAAGTAGTTAAAAGCAGTCAGGCGTGGTGGCTCATGCCTGTAATCCCACCACTTTGGAAGCTTGAGGCAGGTGGATCACTTGAGCTCAGGAGTTATGAGACCAGCCTGAACAACATGGAGAAACACTCTCTCTACAAAAAAATACAAAACTTAGCTGGGCATGGTGATGGGCACCTGTAGTCCTAGATACCCAGGTGGCTGAGGTGGGAGGATCACCTGAGCCTGGGAGGTCAAGGCTGCGGTGAGCCAGGCTGTGCCACTGCACTCCAGCCTGGGTGACAGAGTGAGACCCTGTCTCAAAAAATAAAAAAATTTTAAACATAGTTAAGAACATAGCCTTTTGATCCTAAATTTTCTGGGCTTAAACTCTACTCTGCCATTATACAAGTATGACTTAAACCTGTCTGTGGCTCAGTTTCTTCGTGATAAGAGTATTAGATTGGTGCAAAAGTAATTGCAGTTTTTGCCATTTACTTTCAATGTCAAAAATCGCAATTACTTTTGCACCAACCTCATAGTGTTACAGAACAAATATATCTAAAGGACTTAGAACAGAAGTTGACATGTATAAGCATTACATTAGTGTTTGTTTTTAGTATTTTATGATTTTTCTCATCTGGAGACTATAGGAACAAGTGTTACATGTCCTTTATATGCATCGAAGCTCCTACATCTTTCTACAGAGCACAGAACAACAGCATGCAGTTTTTTTGTTTGTTTGTTTGTTTGTTTGTTTTTTTAACAAATGTAGCATCTCCTTCTCCACACCAAGGCCATGAAAAAGGAAGATTGGAGGGCACCCAACACAGGAGACTCCCACAGCAGCCTTGGCTCCTAGAATGTGCAAAGAGAGGGAAGGGAACGTTCCTGACCCTTTTCTTCACATGGCTTCCAGTTGCAAGTGACATTTCAGAGAAGTAGCTTCTAGAAACACAAATCAGCCAAAACAAATCACAAAGGAAAGACATTGGATTTAGTTCCGAACCACACCCAGCACATGGATGGCACCCAAAAGCTTTAAATATAACCACGATGAAAATCAAGATTGACCCGAGGACCAGCAGCTAAAAGAAATTAGATTGAATTTTAAAGAAATCAGACCATGGATAAAAAAATTTCAATAAAATTTCAATAAAATCATTAAATGTTATTCACTAATCCTGCTGTCAGTCATTCATATGTAGTTTACTAAGTTATCTCTCATTTATTTGATTTCTCTTAGACCCAGGACACTATTAGCCTTGGTGAATCCTTGAATCAGTTTCAGAAGCTATAGGTTCTTTTCAGTTTACTCCGATCTAAATTGTGTCTGGCATGCCATGCATAGTTTTAGTGGCACTTTCAGGAAAAAAGCACACTTCCTTCAATGCTGGGATCTTTCCTCCGACCCTCCAGCAACCTTTCTACCTGTGTAAATAGCCAGGATTCTCCTTTCTGGCTTTGTCGAGCTAACATTGTTTTTGCCTGTGGTGTAATGGTTTCTGCCTCTTTTGTTTATATTTATTTGTGTTTGCCCTGTCTCCTTCATTACACTTCAAGCCTCTACCTATAAGCATTGACTTCTTTTGTAACTCACCCCAGTATACAAGATATACATGATTGACTGCCATATTAATGAATAATGTTTGATAATTTTATTGAAATGCCTTTTACCCATGGTCTGATTTCTTTAGGGTTTAGCCTAATTTCTTTCAGCTTCTGGTCTGCAGACCCATGTTGATTTGCATTATGGCTGTATTAATGATTTTGAATGCTATCCATGTGCTAGGTGCTATTTAGAACTAAATAAAATGTCTTGCCCTAGTGATTTGTTTTCTTTCAACTTGGCAGATTTGTGACCCCTGTGTTTCTAGGAGCTGAAATTGTCAAGACTCTTTTAATGCACCTCTTTGTTCGGGCAATAGCATGCCTGGTGGCTTTGAGAATAGCTGTCGTTTTGAGAATAGCATTTGTAGACACAACTGCTGCTGAAAAGGAAAACTCTATACATGGACTATTTCACTGGGAACAAGACAGCAAAAAGAGTGACTATTGTTCTCCACTAAAAGAAATAAACGAAGCCTAGTGTATTAATTTGATCCTGAACATGATGCAGCAATTTGCTGTAAATCTGGACACGATTGTATCTATATTGTCACGTCAGTGCAGTTCTGATCCCAATCAGTGTTTGTGATCCCGTCCCAAGGCACCCAGTAGAGAAAAGATCTGGCCCCTGCTTCAATGAACTTCCAAGATGGCTTTGAGTAAACAGCACTAGCCACAGCGTGAAACTCCTCGGGTCCTTGTTACACTCCCGAGCGCGGTAAGCTCAGGCAATCTCGGCACTGTAAAAACCACAGACAGCTACAGTCCCAAAGAACCAGGGGCTTAGGATACTTCTTTGATTCTCAGATTTGTGCCACTACAGTTTAGCAAGAGTTGAAGACCGAGAGGGCACATTTGTCCCTCTCCTGCCGGTAAAATACTGCTGCTCAGTGCATTTGTTCACGGCTACGTTCTACCCGCTGAGGGATCGCGCATTAGGCATTTGCCACTTCTGCAACATTGAATCTTCCAGCTCCAGAGAATATGCAAAATATCTCCTCGTATGACACATTAAAAATTGAAATTCAGCTGCCTGTCTCTCTTTCTAGAGCGTGTATGTGTCTAATACATAGTTCTTGAGTAGTCCATTCTAAAAACTGACTATGGTCTAGGGAAAAAATGCATGCCTTACCCTTAAAAATAGAATGTATGATGCTTAGAACCTCAAGCTTACCCTAGGATTGAGTCACTTGCCCTCCTCCTCGAGACAATGTCCTGGTCAAGGAATATCACTCCAGATTCCAAGATAACTAAAAAGTTATCACTTAAAAAAATCAAATGAAGACAGTTTCTAAGAAGCAGCAGCAGCAGCAGCAACATGTTCTAAAGAAGAAATTTTAAGAACAGATACATAAGATAAAATCCAAAAACAAGATTTGTAAGTCTCCTAAAAATTCATTCTAAAGGAAAGAAGGAAAGAGGGGGAAATTATTAACTAAAAAGAAGAAACAGAAACTGAAAAACAAAATGAAAATGAAGGAAGGGCACAGATAAACCAGGAAATGTGCCAAGGATAAAAATTCAGAAAATCTTTATGTCTTTGCAAATTTTATAAGTAAAAATGTTTTGCATTATTTTAATTTGTATTTATCTGAATACCAGTGAAATCACATTTTTATTTAAATTATCAAAAAATCAAACATTTTGATTAAAACATTTTAATTTTTATTTGAGTACCAATGAAATCATATATATTTTCTAACCAGTCTACTGAAAATTGTTAATTAACTGTTAATTATTAACTGTTAATTGTATATTACTAATGATTAATCCTCACATCTATTTCTTATCAATTTCTTTGAGCTCTCTATACAGTAAAGATTGTTATACGTACTGTGCCTGGGAAATCTCCACTACTGGCACAGTTATAAGCCAAATACATATATAATTATATATGCATATTATGTTATTTGTTTATAAATTTATATATAGTGACTTGGTTCTGACTTATTTTGCATATTCATCATAAATTAAGAATAAATGTTCTGGAGGCTAGGATTTCAGAGAGGTCAACCACATAAGGTAGTAGAAATACATAGAAAATGTGTACCTAGCAGCAAGCTGGAGCAGGAGTCAGCATGTGGGGATTAATAAATATCCTCAGTACACTGAAAAATTGTGGGACAACAAAATTAAGTTAGTTAGGGCAAGTGCAGTATCGATAAAAGCCACTGGCAACTTGGACATGGGAGTGATTCTCAAGGTTCGAGCGTGGCAAAAGACTCTGAGAGCCACAGTGACTGACAGCTTCATCCTGGATTTTCACTGTTAGTATAAAAGTATACATTGAAGACAGGAGCCCTCCAATATCCTTGTTATTAGGCAGTGCTGAGTCACCTTCTTAAATCCCATTTCATTCATTCTGTTATTTATTTTACCCTGCTGTGGTTCACACTCTGGGCTAGGTACTGGATATATATCGATCCAGAGGATAGGCGAAGTCTCTATCCTGGTGGATCTTATCATCTAGTGCCAGTGAGACCTGCAATAAATAACAATCGATGCGTAATACAAGTGGTGATAAGCGATGGCAGAGTGCAGTGATAAAAATAACACAACCACACACTCACATGTGTAGATGTAACAGCAGGAGTTGGAAAATAAGATGTGTGAGGAATGGCTAAGGAAGGAATATTTTTTTACCTAGAGAAGAAGATGAAAAAATAACTAAAAGTTCTCCTGCAGAATTCAGACAGTTATGTTTTCCCATTGAAGACGTCAAAGATGAAGTGAGAGAAAAACAGTAGTGTAAGAAATCTATCAGTTTTGTATTTTGTAAAAAACAGTATCTTCGAAAATGAGGAAGTTAAGATATTTCTACTCTGAGAGTATTTTAGAGGGGAGATTCTCTTTTATGTGAGATTACCTCCCCAAATATTAAGAGAAGGACAGTTTTTAAATGTCTGCCAGTCCCGGGTTGGCTTTCTCCGAGTTCCTTCCGGCTTTCCCTTCTTTTCCTCTGCTCCTTTGAGGAGCTCCTTTTTCCCTTAACAGGACAAAGCCTGTTCCAGCATCATATGGTGAGGGGGCTTTTATTCTGACCTCTCCCAGCCTCAGAATCTTGATTCCAATTTTCCCAGTTTGTATTCTAATCAAATATCTTGCTTTACTACTTTCTCAAAAATTCTTTTAACTTGGAATTCTTACAAGATAACCAGTGATTAACTGAAAAGTAATAAAGTCACACTGTGGAATAAACAATAGCTGAAGCATATATATTTATTTATCACCTAGTTCTTATCTTACATATGTGTATTATTAGATCTGGCTGTGTCGATATAGAATGTGGGGACTCCCGTACCTCACCACGATATTCAGAGATAAAACATGGAGACCTCCCTAGAAGGTATATTTGTCTGCAGTGGCAATATGGAAGGAGAAAAGACTAGTCCCATTTTAAAGATGAAAACACTAAAGTTATAAGATAGCTCAGATGAATATTCTCAGGCTGTTAAAAGGGAGGAAAAGATTTCAGATGTAATTCTCAGAGCTCCAGCCTCTAAACAAAGTCAGTGAACAAATACCATTTCCAGTTGGCATGGACAGTCTCCAGGGTTAGAAATCTGCTTTAAAAATTCGAAAGCAAAAATCCTTTGAAAACAGAGTTACAGCACACTAATTAATGTGTTCTGGTGTCCCTTCGTTTCAGCCACCCCGAGAGCGTGAGATTGTTAGTGTCACTTAGCTTTGCTTGGCAGTACTCACCCCTACGAATGGGAGCTCTGGCGGTGTTTCTGACAAGCCAAGGCATAGACGTGTGTCTGCTGACATGAAAAGGACCCTTCTGTGAAATGTGTTGAACACTTTGTTTTAGTAAATGGTCCTGAACATTCTTTCTCTGTCCGTCTCTTCTTTCCCAGTCACACCCAATTTTTTTTTTAAGTCAAGGCCACTTCCAGGGCTGCTCCCAGTCACAAATTTTATAATTTTAATGAGTTCTCTACTGTAATTTAAAAGATAACTCACTCCTATTTCCAGCATTTAATGTATTTTCTTTTTTTTCTGAAAGCAATATATGTGTGTAATTAATAAACAATTTAGTATGTTGAGGAACCTAGGAACTTGGCAAATGTTCTGGGGATATGAAATCTCAAGAAAAGCAGCACATTATAAGGAATAGTAAGTAATTACTTATGTAAGCTTTCTTTTTAAATTCTAAGAACATTAACTACTAATTACCTACTAATTACCAGTACTTCGGCAGGTGTTTGCACTTAACTGTAGGATAAAGCCCCTGTGAAAAGCAAACTCCTCCCAGCCTCTCTCAAGATCAAAGCGGAATCCCACTGGACCTTGGTGCGCACCATGGGTATGGCAAAGCCCGTCACAAGCCAACGTCCTCACCACGTGGCTGCTTAAGGTGAAAAAGTAAATGCGTGTTTTCCTTTCTCCTTTCCCCCAAACGCAGTCATTATCAAGGACTGAGGACTGGCTTGAACGGCAGCTTTAAGGTATCTGGGGTTACACTCAAACTATGATGAAGAGGCCTTCATCAGAAATGCATCCGTCTCACTTTCACGGGCTTAAGCAACCCTCTGTGTCTGATGGGTCTGGAGCAGCGTCTGCTCACCTCCCTACTCTTCCCTCCCTGGAATTTGCAATGAGCATGTGATTATTTCACTGCTTTCCATTTTCCTTGTTGAGCTATGAAAATGATCTTTAAGATCCCATCCAGCCCAGAAAGGGCAGCATCCCCCGATCCTCCACTTTTCAAAGTTTTGGGAACTAAAGCCATGTAATATTCACTAAAGACCCAAGGTTGTTCTGTATTTCATACGTCTCCCATATAGAGAATGCCCTTTCTCACAGCCACAATCAGGTCGCCGTGTACCTCACAAGGGCTAATAGCTTCTTCTTTAAGACATGTCAGTCATGCTCACATTGCCCCAAGCTGACACCAAGAAGCACTGCCTGATAGCACAATCTCACCTAAAATCTACCATAGTGTTTAGCTCTGCCAGGGACTACGCTCTACTGCAGTCCATGTCTCTCATTTTAATACCTCTGTTAGTTTTCTGGGGCTGCCATAGCAAATTTCTATAAGCTTGCTGGCTTAAAACAACAAAAATTGTATCACCTTGCAGTTCTGGTAGCTGGAAGTATGAAATCAAAGTGTTGGCCAAGCTGCATTCCCTGCACTGGCTGTCAGACAGATTCCAGTCCTTTCCACTCTCAGCTTTGAGTGGCTCCAAGTGTTCCTTGGCTTGTGGTCGCATCACTCCAATCTCTGCTTCCGTGGTCACATTACCTCTCCTCTTCTGTCTGTCAAATCTCCCGTGTGTCTCTTAAGACACCTGCCATTAGATTTAGGGTCTACCTGGACAATCCAGGGTGATCTCATCTGGAGATCCTTAATCACATCTGCAAAGATGCTTTTCCAAATATGATCATATTTACAGGTTCTGGGGCTTTGGAGGTGAGCCTGTTTATTACAGTGTCACCATTAAATCCACTGTAGTCCTATAAATGTTCTCTCACCTACCAATTTATTTATTCAACAAATGGTATTGAGTCCTAGAATATTTCAGGTATCATTTTAGGTGGATTTGAATTCCTGATTAAAACAAAGTCCCCTTATAAAATATATCATTCACACACACACACACACACACACACACACACACACACACACTCCCCATTTATTTTGTCCATCCATTTCAGTTATACACATTTCCTTACAATCTGTGATATACCATTGTTATTCAAAATACACAAAACTCTTAGAAATCTTCTTCAATCATAGTTTGTGTGCAGGGTGGGGAAATAAGGAATATGCCTGAAAAGTTTCAAGTTTTCAGAAGAACAAGAGAAAGAAAGGTATCAATGTGCAAATTTTATAAATTCATTTTACAATGTAATTGAAATGCCAAAAAATTGAGGAATTCCATGTTGATGAAGAAACGGATATTAGTGCAATGAAGAACAGCTCCATCTCTGTCAGCTGGCCGTCTTTTATATGTCAGAGGCTGTCACTTTCTACTGCGTTTCAACTGACTAATTACCTCAGTTTATCAAAACTGAATATGAATTCACATATTTGACATCCCCAGCCTTCAAGTCTTCCCGCTTATCAAGAGCTACCAGCTAATGATCTATCCCACAATTCTGAGGTTTCTCAGGTGAGGAAATGAAAGAGCCAACACAGATGGGGGTCAAGAGAAACGGGACCGCCATCATTAATGGTGATTGTCTGCTGGCAGTACAGTTCTGTATAACCCCATGCCTGAGTTGGGTCAGAGCTGAGGCAAACAAAGCCCTGCAGCCTTTAGTGAGGATCTGGGCACTGCAATGGCCAGGAAGAGGTGGGGAGGCAGATAGGCCTGGCACAAATTAAAACCACGCCTCTGACAAAGAGCTACTTTCCGATCAGAGATAAAGACCAGAGATAATCAAAGGAAGGGACCATAAATAAGTTATGCGTTATGGGTCTGAAGACTATCCCAACTTCAAATGATACACTTACATTTTAAAAGTTTCTTGGGTCTGGTGGGGAAGGGGGCTGTTTTTGGATGGTGATGGTGTTTTGTGTGATGTGTTAGGAGAGAGTGGTTGGAGGTTGTTGCTTTGGTTTTAACCTGGGGCCATCCTGGAGTGCACTCACAGGTGTGATGGGCAGATTTGCTTTACATGAAACCCAAGTCAGCTTCCTAGGAAAAAAACAAATGATATCATTCCACAGTGGTATCTATGTGTTTACAGGTTTTAAAAGAGCCATCGTCAGAAAAGTGGATTCCAGAAACAAGTAATTAGCACTTCGATCTCCAACACAATTGCCGCAGCTGTTTGAATTTCATTTGGATTGTACAAGGAAGGACACAGGTGAGCACTTCTCACTTTTCAAAAGGAATACCTAGACTTTTCAACCACAGACCTTCGGACAATGTGTTCATTTCTTGGCCAGACAGGTGCACTGGTATGTGGGTTATCAGAAATTCTCAGTTAACGTTTCTGTAAATTGCCAGAGGTAGTCAATACTCGTGGAAAAAAACAAAAAACAATACCTCGGGAAGTTATGTCGATACGGGAGCTGTGGCAAAGAACGAAACCCCCGGTCAGAGGAAAATGCCACTTACCCTTAGCTGTAGTGACAAATACAAGAACATAAGATTCAGGAAAGGGAAGGGGGGTTGTTTTTTCCTTAGCAGATGCAGATTAAGAAAGGTAGTTACTGCATGTTTTTCCATGGTTAATCATGCTACTCCTGCTCCAATCAGAATGTGTCTACATTTCAGAGTTCCAGGGGAAACACTCGCCAAGCCTCGGGTGCAGCCTGTCCTCTGATCAGAAGTGTGGCATGGCTAAGTATTTCTCCAGAGCCCCAAAGTGCTTTTCTGGACCTTCTCCAGAGCCCCAAAGTGCCTTTCTGGACCTATTCATCTTGATACAAGGCTTCACTTGTCCTGAGCACTGTGTTCTTAACAAAATAAACCAATGTTTTATAAATCAGGATATTTGCCTACAATAATCTGGATTTTCAGCATCTTGTAGAAAACCTGAAGATCTAGCCCCACTGAGCCAAAATTCCCATATAGAATGACAATCAGTGATGCTAAGTGACAGCTCCCTTAGTAAACAGGATGAGCACACTTAGCTGCTGTCGCCGTCACCTCCACAACTCTCTTCTAAATGTTCCCTGTCTCTCTTGATAACTTTGGGAGCCATGAAGTCTGCATAGAGTGAGTGGCCTTCAAAGATCTCACAAGTTCTTCTCCACAGACTTCTTTTAGGATGCACCTCACCTCTGCTCTCCTTCCCAAATTCACTTACCTTCTGCTTGGCCCTGCCCAAAGCACCGCGAGCTCTCCCTCCTCCAAGTACCCAGAAAACCTCCAGCCTACACCAATGCTGTCAGAAGCTGACTCACAGACACACTGTGTTTTCCAAGTAATAGTTCTCTTGGAATCCCAGTATACTGAACTGATCAAAGGAGGGCCACTCTGCCTGTATCCGGGAGGCCAGAATCCTGCCGTCACTACAACTTCC
The DNA here is from genome assembly GCF_001604975.1 of Cebus imitator. Taxonomy (NCBI): domain Eukaryota; kingdom Metazoa; phylum Chordata; class Mammalia; order Primates; family Cebidae; genus Cebus; species Cebus imitator. The sequence goes on along the minus strand of NW_016107327.1, from coordinate 6,007,656 downwards.
TTAACCACTACACACACCCTCAGAAGCACCTCGGTGGAACCCTCAAGATTCCCCCAAGACACTGGTTTATATCTTTCATCAGTATCTTCTACAAGGCGTTCCATAATATTTGTGTTATTTTATATATTCTGTTAAGATTATTCTTAAAGGACTGCACCTAATGCTTATATTCCACAATGCATTTTTGCACAGAAAGATTTGATATTAGTATTTGTTCATTTATTCTCTGCCATGTTTTGAGATAGTCATGACTCCTGAGTAGGCAAAACTGGACATTCTCTTCCCAACAGAACCTACTGCTAAATATAAGTGCCCAGAGGATGACATTAAGATAATTTCCCAAGAAGAAAGGGCACACAACACCTCATCTGTTTACTTGCATGCTGGATTCTGGATCCGTCTGTCACACTGAAGTCCTGCACTTCCAGGCAGTACAAAAAAATGACAATGGGAACTGGAAAAATAAATACACTACTGTGCTGGTAGTACTGTTTCCTGATCTAGTTGTTGCTTACATGGCTTGTTTGTTTTGTGAAAATTCATTGAGCTCCATGAAAAATATGTATAATTTTTGTATATATGTCTTATTTAATAAAAAGTTAAAAAGACAAGAAAGAAGAAATAACTGACTAGGAGTCTTTACTCAGTGTTTCCTGTATTAAGACCTATCAGGGCAAGCACTGGGTTTTGTTTTCTTTTTCATTTTAAGAACTTAGATTCAGGGGGCACGTGTGTAGGTTTGTGACATGAGTATATTGCATGATGCTGAGATTTGGGGTACAATTGATCCTGTCACCCAACTAGTAAGCATAATACCCAACAGGTATTTTTTCTAACTCTTTCCCTCTTCCTTGCTCCTGCCTCTGGCAGTCCCCAGGGTCTAGTGTCAGGTACTGGGTTTATTCGTATGTATATCACTGTTGACTACTCAGCATGTTCTTACTGAGTAAATGAAGCTGGCCTTGGCCCAGCTCAGTACCAGTGAGAATTAGCATGCTTCCTTCTCCATCTCTCTTTATAGCCCAAGCATCGACTCAACTAGTTACCAGTATCTGGTTCTGCTAGCACTGGTCTCCCTTCTGAGGAAAAGACAGACATGATAGAGCTCCAGGCTTCACCCATCCTTTCATGGAGACTTGTCCCGACACTGACAAGCCTGCACCAGACACTCACTGGGAGCCAGTACAAAACTGTTCAGTGGAGGAATCAGCTAGAGGCATAAGTTGTTAGAGCCATAGGGTGTCTGCATCTGTCATAGCACCTATGAACAAAGCACTATGGGAACAGCTCTTAAATCCATCTAGAGAGGTCTGGGAAGTTTTCCCAGAAGATGACATGTACTTGGGTAGGGGTTCACCAAATGATGATTTAGCAGTTTCTGTTAACCATTGTTTATGTGGTGAATGGTTTCCCATCCTTCCCAAAAAATCTTCCTTCTTACTCTTTTAGAGAAAAAGAAAAATTATCTGGCTCTTCTCCAAATCTAGCTCAAAATTATATCATAATCATTTGGGAATATTCTAGCCATTCTTAATCCCCAACTCCTGATCAGTGAGCTCATATGACAAAATTATTTTATACTTCATCATTTGTGAGAAAGTATAATTTTAAACAGATCAATATTCCACCATTTTCTCAATATACACATAAATAAAAGGTGTATGGTAAAACAGAATGATGACCTCTTAAAGATATCCACAGCCTAATATGCCAAACCTGTGAACAGGCTGATGTAGCACGGTGTGAAATGAACTTTGCAGATGGGATTAAGGCTAATACCTAAAGATAGGGAAATAGTCCTGGATTATCTGGGTGGATCCAATGTAATCACACAAGTCTTTAACAGTGGAAGAGGAAGGTAGAAGATTCTGAGAGATATGGTGGAAAAAGGGCAGAAGGGGCTCAAAGTGAGAGAGACTCATTTCAACCTAACATGTCTGGCCTTGAAGATGAAGGAAAGAGGCCCAGAACAAAGGAATATAGCCAATTTCTAGACATCAGGAATGGCTCTCCACTGACAGCCAGCAAGAAAAGAAGGACTACAGTCCTACAACCACAAGGACCTAAATACTGCCAACAATTTGAAGGAACAAGAGAACAGATTTCCTTTCTCCAGTAAGAAATGCAGCCTTGCAGATGCCTTCATTTTTGCCACACTGAAGACTTGTACCAGACTTCTGAACTACAGAACTTTTAGGTAATAAATGTGTTATATGAACCCACTAAATTGGTAGTGGTCTGTTACAAAAACAATAGAAAACTAATATAAAAGGGAAGTCTCCAATCATCTTGCTGCAACATTAGGTTGTCATACATGGAAGGAGCTCTGTAGTTAATTCCTGCTGGCTCTGCTAGTGGCCTCAATGCAACCTTTGGCAAGTCCCTTTCCCACTCTGAGCTTCAGTTTCTTCAGCTGTGAACAGGACAATAGCACTAATCTGTAGTTATTACATGATTAAACTAGATCAGGCATGTGAAAGCCCTTAGCAAGATGCTGGGGATACTGTAGGGGCTCAATAAACGTTTAGAAGGAAAATTAAACTACTAAACCCTTTTGCTGATTAAAATATGGTGGCTTACACCTGTAATCCCAGCACTTTGGGAAGCCGAGGTGGGTCAATCATCTGAGGTCGGGAGTTCGAGACCAGCCTGACCAACCCGGAGAAACCCCATCTCTACTAAAAATACAAAATTAGCCGGATGTGGTGGTGCATCCCTGTAATCCCAGCTACTCGGGAGGCTGAGGCAGGAGAACTGTTTCAACTGGGAAGTGGAGGTTGCAGTGAGCTGAGATCGCACCATTGCACTCTATCCTGGGCAACAATAGCAAAAAAATCTCCAACTGGCCCATGACATTGCTCACATCCATTTCTGGAAAGCATTCATCAATCTGGTCTTATGTGAGGAGATTTTCTTTTCAGTCAACAGTTGTCTTTACCTAGAGCAGCAGGGGAAGGTCAGGAACTTTGCACTACAGAAGGGTAGAGGGCATGTGAGTATTAGTAAGGCCTTACATTTTCTGAAAGTCAGACCTGGCAATAGTTCTGAGGGGGCTTCTGGCACAATGCTGTTTGATCAGAGCCTGAGCCTCTCATTGTAAACTCTCCTCTCACATTTTCAAGGATTTCACTGCAAATACTCTACTATCCCTTTCCTGAGCCATCATGCCTTCCTATTCAATCGCTTGTATCAGCAAACAATCTGCGCAAGAATCTCCACCTTTTAAAAATGGTCCCTTGACTCCACTCCCCATTGTTTTCTTCCTTCATTGCAAGACATCTTGAATAAGCCCCTGCCTCCACTTCCTTACCTCCCATTTGTTCCTCCACCCCTGATGGAGCTGATGTTGTTTTCACTTCTTCTCCTGCCAAGAGACAGCAGAGGCCCTGCTCTGCCTTCCGCTTCTGCCCCTCAGCAGCATGGGACATGGGACATGGGACATGTTGACCCACCTTTCTTGAAGCAGTCTTCTCTTGCTTCCATGACAACGCCATCTCTTGGTTGTCCTTCCCCTTCACTTGGCCTCTTTCTGGTGGGCTTTTCCTCTTTACTCAACCAGGATGGATGTGTCAGAATGCCCAAAGGCTCAGCCAAAGGCCCCCCAGTCTCTCTTTGGGTGAGCTCAGACAGCCCTATGGCTTTAAATACCACACCACTGATTTCCAAGCTGATCTGTAGTTTGGGCCTTTTCATTACTTGTAGACATTACCTGGATCTATAATGGTCACTATTACAGCTAACACTGCCAAACAAAATTCTTGAGTCCTACCCTGAGTCTGCTCCTTGTTTATTAATTCTCATTTGGGTAGATGGCCTCACCATTCACTAGGTTGCTAGAGTCAAAAGCCCAGGAGTCAGTGCTGATTTGTTTTAGTATCATATCTCACCCAGCAGCAAGTTTTAGTTTAACTTCAAAATATATCTCTATCTGTCCATTTCTGTGCATCCCCACCCCACCTGCACAGCCAGGCTGCCATGCTCCACCACACCTGAGCCACTGCAATAGCCCCAAAATTGATGCCCCTGATTCCCTCTTACATCACCTCAATCCCACTGTTTTCTACACAGAAGACAGGAATTATCTTTTAAAAATATAACTTAGGTCAGTTTATTCTTCTGCTTAAAACATTTCAGTGGCTTCGCATTGTCTTCAAAATAAAATTTAAACTCCTTATTATGCTCTCAAAAACTGTGCAATCCCGCCACTGCCTACCCCACTTAGAGGGCTCATGCCCCTCTAGGCCCTCCAGCCTTCTTGCTGCTCCTCTGCCCCTCCACGATCACCTTTGCTTTAGGAACTTTGTACCTGTGATTACAGTAGCTCTCTCACGTAACTTTGTTTACTGTGTAGCATTCATTGCAACCTAGGGTTTGCTTGTTTCTTGAATTGTCTACTTGGTCATCACCCAACTATCTCTATCTCTCACCAATATTTAAGTTCCCTGAGAGTGGAAACCTGGTCTACCTGGCACTCAGATGGATCTCAGGGACCTAGAGCAGTGACTGGTGATTACGGACATGCCATAAAGAAAGAACATGCAATAGTAGGGGTGGTGAGAACTAAGAAGGAAATTAGAAGAAGATAAAGAAGAAGATAGCCTTTTATTGGGATGGTAAGAAAGAGGTCTCTGATAAGAGTTATTTGGGCTAATATGCAAATGGAATAAAAAATCCACCTTTGTAGAGGATTTGGGAGAAGGATAGAGGGTATTCCAGATGGAGGAGACAGCAAGTGCAAAGAAAAGTCCTGCTGAAGGAACAAGAAGGTCAGTGTGGCTGCAAGACCAGACAAACCACGCTGATGGAGCTTCTGGCCCCATGAGCAGGGTCCAGGAGTTCCTTAGTTCTTTCTGGCACCATATCCTGAAGACTGCTCAAACCTTCAAGAGAAAGAACAGCGTGTGGGGTCCACAATCCGGCACTGGCTATGGCTTCTGGACAGTAGTTTCTACTTGTGGTGGCATATTTTGGTCTGCACAATCTCTGCTCTGGTGTTATGACACATTGCAGGAGGGATGTGGCAGACGTCACTAAGGTTACTACATAGTTGACTTTTAAATAGGAAGATTATCCTGGATTTTATGGGTGGGCCCAGTACCATCACATGAGCCTTCAAAGGAAGAGGTAGTGGAGGGAATCAGAAAAATACGAAGCATGAGGAGGACTCCATGTGCCATTGCTAGTTTGACTATGGAGGGGGCCGTGTGTCACAGAAATGGGACCTCTGTCCTACAACCACAGGGAACTGGGAACTGCCAGCAACCTGTGTGTGCTTGGAAGTGGATTCTTCCCCAGAGCCTCCAGATAGGAGCCCATCCCAGGTGATACCTTGTTTCTGGCCTTGTGAGGGCCCAAGCAGAGAATCCATTCACATTTCCCGGGACCTTTGACCTACAGAAACATGATATAACCAGTAAGTGTTGCTTTAAGCTGCTAGGGCCATGGTTAATTTGGTGTGCGGAATAGGTTGAAATTGAGCAGAATTACCGGAAGAAATATCACAAGTAAGAGTCAGGGAAATCAGAAAATGCAGGACTGTCTGCAGGGCCCCCTGCAGAGAGGGCTGTGGGGAGCCAGTGATGGCAACGCTCTGGGGAAGTAGGGCAGTAGGAGTTCGCTTCAACTAGCAGACCAAAGCACAGGTGGCCCCTGATTGTCCCCCAGATTCTTACAGCTAAGAGAGCAGGAGGGTTTTCTGAGTAGACTCAAAGGAGCAGATGTTGCTACTTCTAGTTTCCAGCAAGAGAGGAAAAATGGGAGAAACAGAGGGAAGAAAGGTGATTGATTGTACTCAGTGACTTGCTTGACCAGTAGACTATGGTAGAAGGGGTGTTCTTGGATTTTTTTAGACCAGGTTATAAGAAGACTTGCAGCATCTTCCTGGGTCTTTTGAAACACGCATTCTTGGAGGTCTGAGCCACCCACAACCCTGACAGGACCACACTGGGAGGTGAATACAGGGGCTCCGGTTGACACTCCCAGCTGAGTCCAGCCTTCCAGCCATTCACACCAAAGCCACAGGCCTCAAACAGTGTCACACAAGCAGCAGAATTGTGCAGCCAAGACTTGCTTGAATTCTTGACAGCAAAACGATGATATATAATAAATTGGTTGGTGCTTGAAGCTACTAAATTTGGGGGCTACTTGTTCTGCAAGAATGGATATGTGGAATAACATGGTGAACCTTGACTCATTCAAACTTCATTTGGGGTGTAGAAATAAAGGCCACAAGAAATTAGCTCCCCTGTCACCCTTCAAAAGAGAGACACAAAAAACTTGAACCACTTGTCCCCTGGTGTGGACACTCCCCAGGGGACTAGAGGTAGAAGAGACACACCTCCTAACCCCAAGAATCTCTGCCACAGACACCTGCTAATGCTCTCTCTAACCCAGAGACCCAGGAGCAACAAGCTTGACCAGTCCATTGCAAATCTGCCTCCTAAGCAGAGAACCACCGGCACTTGGAATCTTCATCCTCATCCTCACAGTTCAGGGCTTGTTTGCAGCCTGAATGCCACAGCTGCCCTCACCTAAGTGAGGTGAATTCTCCCATGAACAACACCCTTTGTGTCATTAAGTTAGACAATATCCCTGGTGGCCAGGCACGGTGGCTCACGCCTGTAATCCCAGCACTTTGGGAGGCCGAGATAGGTGGATCACGAGGTCAAGAGATTGAGATCATCCTGGCCAACACGGTGAAACCCATCTCTACTAAAAAATACAAAGATTAGCTGGGCATGGTGGCGTGCACCTGTAGTCCCAGCTACTCGGGAGGCTGAGGCAGGAAAATTGCTTGAACCCGGGAGGCGGAGGCTGCAGTGAGCCGAGATGCATCACTGCACTCCAGCCTGGCACCTGGCGACAGAGCAATACTCTGTCT
>NW_016107327.1:5938165-6000750 GCF_001604975.1 Cebus imitator | reverse complement strand
AAAAAGAAAATATCCCTGGTTTAGTCTACCTTTCGTGGTTCCAGCTTAGTCACTTAAACTGTTAAATAACTTGTGGCAAACTGTAGATTTCCTTGATACAACAATTACACAGCACTAAGTAATCTTGTACCTCCTGGGTTTTTCTGCTCCCTCTGCCGCCATCTGCACCTGAGCTTCTGTGCTGTTCCATGGGACTGTATGGTGTTTCAGTAACTGACATAGTCACAGGAAGACTCTGAAACAGAATATCAATTCGGGCATGCGACATTGCATTAACTGGAGGTTTACCTCAGATGACCTATTTTTTTAAGTTATTTATTAATTTTTTATTTTTTAAGAGCCTTGGTCTCACTCAGGCTGAAGTACCGTGGAGTGATCAGAGCTCACTACAGCCTCCAACTTCTGGGCTCAAGCCATCCTCCTGTATAGCTGGGACCACAGGTACATGCCACTGCCACTACATCCAGGTTTTTTTAAGTTTTTTTGTAGAGACAGGGTCTCACTATGTTGCCTAGGCTGCTCTTGAACTCCTGACTTCAAGTGATCCTCCTGCCTCAGCCACTCAAAGTGCTGCGATTACAGGCATGAGCCATTGCACTCAGCCATGACCTACTCTTTCAACATCACTGTTTCATTTTGAAAATTGTTACCTTCTAATTTCGCATTGGTATATGTGTGATGCAAAACAGTAGATTGTCTGGCTTGTCCAGGAAACCCCAGGGCCCCTCAAACATGAACTTTATTCATTCAATATTCATTAAGTGATTAAGTGTGTACTATGTGGGGAGGTGCTGTAGATAGATGCACAATGATTCAGACAAGATCATACTCATGAATAAACTCAGTCTCGTGGAGATCATCATCTAATAAATAACTCAGTTTAATGGAGATCATCATTTAATACTGTCCCCTGAAAGTCTCTGCCTTCTGAAAGTTCTCAGTTTCTAAGACACAAGATAATGAAAACAGAAGGAACCTTGGGCTTGCGAGCTGGGGTTGTATGATGAGCCCTCGTGCTGACTGTGAACCTCCAAGGTGCCTTGCTCCTCTGAGTGTCCGTCTCCTCATCTGCACATCGACTTTCTCCCCAGCCACATGTTTGTCATGGGCTGTTTGGAGAGTCGAATAAGACGTTGTCTGGGAAAGTCTTCTAAAAAGTATAAAGCTCTGAAATTGAGTGAGAGCCCAGCGTGACCAAACAGATGGCTAATTTAACCCTGGGAATCCCAACTCAGCATTAACCCTTCCTGTCTTCTCCCAGTTCGGCTAGCAAGTAACTTCATTTGTTCATTTAATAACATGCCTTCCTGTCATTTTTACTTCCATTCTCTATGTCACCTTTCCCTCCTTCACTATCATTTTCTACTAAAATTACTATAAGATGCTCAGATGTGGCGAGGCCCCTGCCGCGCACATGCATATGCATGAGGTGGAGCTCTCACCCCTTGGAGACACTGATGTCAGGACTCTGGGGAAATGACTAAGTAACCATGACAACGTGGCTCAGTGTTGCATCTTGCGTTGGAGGGCTCTGTGGATGGTCAGCCCGTTACACAGGCAGGACAGTGACATTCCCTCGGCAAGGAGCACATAGTGGCCAGGTGGTGGCAGCCAGCCAGTAGTGACAGAGGGCCCTCCACACTTCCTTCCATCTGGCTCCCCTTCCCCACTATGGTGAGCAGGGAGCAGCCTGTAATTTATCAGGCTGAGTTCCCCCACTCAGGAGCAGAGCACGCGTCGGGATGGTAAGGGAGGCCGGGAAATACAGCCGACAGCCTTGAGAGTGTGGGTCAGAGATTTGATCTTTGTCAATTTCCTTCCCATCTAAACCAGGTGCCACTGACCCTTGGGTACCTTCTGAGGGAGAGTTTTAATATTTTAAAGTCATTAACTGAGCGAATAAGCACTAAAATGTGAGCAGAGATGGAAAGAAGACAAATTCTGGGTGAAAAGCAGCCAACATATTGCAAGCATTAAGAATATGAGTTTTTCTTGTAAATCACCTTTATGTCAATAATAATAATTTAGTCACCATGTTACTTCCAAAGTGAACTTTCTCAGATAAACCTCCCTCACCACTATACTTTCTAGATCTTTTAAAAACGTGTAAGTATGTGTTTAGAGCTCCCATCACGTACTGCTGAGATTTTAGAACTGTTTTATTCCATTTCCACAGCCCCTCCCACTATCAAAAAGTAAAAATATAGTGAATACTCAGCATGCCTACATTGCACCAGTCAATTTCAGAAACACTTCCACTATTAAAAAATAATAATTTAATGGGGCCTCAGTGTATGAATGTTACCCTATTGTTTAGGGCTATAATTTCAATAGCATTAAAAAAAAAAAAAAAAACACCTCTCACAAACAGCAAACAGGATGTATATTGAGGGCTTTATTCCAAACGCCATGCTCAGACAATTCAGAGACGTGTGAAATCAAAGAAAGCAAACCACTTCAGCAATGACAATAAACAATAAAAGGAATGGGTAAGCACTGCTGAAGCACAGGATGTGGCGCTGATATCACCCAGGTCGGGTTCTTTGTGAAATCCAGGGCATCAAGGACCTCACTCCATAATATCACACTCTATTTTCAAACCTACCTGCCCAGAGCCTAGTGCCAGAGACAACAGGCCGAACGCTGTAGAGAACACCAGTTACAGGTGTCCCCCAGGGATCTGATCGAGAAAGCTTCTCTGAGTGGGGGCTCGGTTATCCTCTAAGTGTCCCCTATTGCCTGCACGGGTGCTGGCCTTCCCGTTCTCATCCTCCACCACATGGCCATCTGAGCCCTGCCACTAATCAACCATCCTGGACAGTGATGATCTGACTGCTGGCCAACTGCCAAGAAAGCATCTCTGGGCTCCACACTCACAAATGTCAGGACAGTTATGCTACTTCTATTACCTTGTTAAGAAGGAAGATTTACAAAGAAACTCACAAGCAAAAGTATAATTCACAAGTATGGGAAAGTCACAGTTGCTAGGTGGGCAAATACCACAAGAGTCACGTTAATCCTATTACCATACAAATGTGCAAGATTATCTTCCACAGTGCAACGTGCTACTCTGGGAAAGAGGAAACAGCTTCGGCCATACAGAACACTTTGTTTAGAACCTGAGGCCACGGCAACAGCTGTGTGTAAGTGGTGCAAAGTCAAAATTAGCCAAACAGTAAGAAGAAGAGCCATCTATCACTTCTCGTCTCTTGAGACTTCTCAAAAAGATGGCTTCTCTGACACTACTGCTGCGGCTGATTTCATATGCCATCTTAACCCCCTACACACCAGGAAGGTGAGCCAGGTTTCTGGTCCTGAGTCACAGGACTGCTTAATACAGGTAGAAGACTTGACTTCTAACCCAAATGGCCAAATTATGAGAAATTTTACATGCCCTGCATCAGTGAGGGTTCTTAATTGCAAGGGAAAGAAGTTGACTCTTACTGATTAATTAGAAAATAACATTATTGTCAGGATACTGGGTAGCTCACAGAATGGTAAAAAAGTAGAAAATGAGCTTGAGGGGAAGTTTCCAGGAAACATACCCCAAAGCCTTGAGCTGGTCTAACAGGAGAAAAAGCTCTATTGCTGCTGTCACTGAGCATGAGACCTCAGATTTTTTCTCAACCCTGTTCTGCATCAGGAAGTTGAATTTACCAGCCCCAATCCACTCCTGTGCCAAGAATTCAACCCTGCACCCTGCCAAACTCAGCATGCTGACTTTTGTCCTTAGGCTTGCTGCCCCAGAGTCTCAAAATAGCTGCCACTGCTCTAAACACAATCATTTTCTAATTAGGAAAAAAGGTAAGTTTTCCTCTTTCATCCTTCTCTTTTTTTTTGGTGGAGGAGACAGTCTTGCTCTTTTGCCTAGGCTGGAATGCAGTGGCGCAATCTCAGCTCACTGAAACCTCTGCCTCCTGGGTTCAAGTTATTCTCCTGCCTCAGCCTCCCAAGTAGCTTGGATTACAGGCACTCGCCACCACGCCTGGCTAATTTTTGTATTTTTATGGGGTTTCACCATGTTGGCCAGGCTGATCTTGAACTCCAGCCTCAAGTGATCCACCCACCTCAGCCTCCCAAAGTGCTGGGATTGCAGGCATGAGCCACCACGCCCTGCCCATCTATCTCTTTTATCAGGAAGCAATCATTTTCTAGCAATTTCAAAGCAGACTTATCTTTACTTTTCATTGTTTAGACCTGAGTATTGCTCCCTACCTCTCTCAATGTTCAAGGGAGTCTGGAAAAGACTGGGAAATGGAGTTGAGTCACCCCTTAGGGCTAAGCACATTGACAGTCTTCACAATCTTGGGGCTCTGAGGTAAAGTGTATAGAATAAGTGTGGCCTTGGTTACAGAAACACTATGTTACTTCCCACTGATCTCTTGAATTTGTTCCCTTGTGCTAGTTCGGCTCCTAGCATAATAAAAACTTGAGCAGGAAGAGTTTTCTCATCACTAAGATTACCAGTAATTAGAATCCTCAGTCCCATGATATACACATAACTTCAGTAATGTTGAAATTCTTCCCCATTTCCATTTCCTCACGAGTATCCCCACATCTGGCCCATAAAAAGTACCCATGTGATCTTCACCCTGGCAATTTTTGAGAAAACAGGTCTTACTCTCCTCTGGCTCATCCATTCACAGCTACTAAGCCCTTTGTTCATGCTTTAGACTGCTTGGGAGGGCCCACAAGATCCCCTAATTTCAGGAAATGTATATCGAGTTCTAAAAAACACCACAAAAGCCCTTCTCACAGGCTAAATGAGGGGGGAATATCCTCTGTCTTTCACCCTGGTGAAACTGGGATCACAGCAGAGCATTAGCTGACTCCCTCAAAACATGTTCCTCCAAAACCTCTCTCAGTCTCTGCTGTATATATGTATTCATCACATGGTTGAGAACTTGAAGAATCCCATAACTAGTTTTTGGTTACTTTACCCTTAACATATTCTACAGGGAGATCTGTTTTCCAACTACATTCCCATTTGAGATATCTCTTCTTAGGAATTCTGTTGTAACGTCCAGTCCCAGATGGAGGAAAGTGAAAGGTTATTTTTTCCACAACTAACTGCATCTGCCACAGATTTTAAAATCTAACATATCACTTCACTTCTCTCCATGAAAGATTAATTGCTACAAGAATTGTCCTCTTGTCATAAAGAACAGAAACTCAAACAAAATATATGAAATAAGTACTTTCAGACACTGAAAAGAAACAATGAAAAATTGTGATCTCTGAGAAAAAATAGATACAAACAAGATGAGCCTTATGATTGCCCCAGCTTATAACCAGGAGGCAGATTGCAGGCCACAGATCAAGGAATGGAAACTCCAACAAAGCCTAAAGTTTTTTTTTTTTTTTTTAATTTTTTCCATAGGTTATTTGGACACAGGTGGCACTCAGTTACATGAGTAAGTTATTTAGTGGTTATTTGTGAGATTTTAATGCACCTGTCACCCGCACAGTATACACTGCACCCTATTTGTAATATTTTATCCCTCTCCTGTCTCCCACCCTGCCCCCCAAGTCCCCGAAGTCCATTGTACCATTCTTATGCCTTTGCATCCTCATAGCTTAGCTCCCACATACATGTGATGTTTGGTTTCCCTTCCTGAGTTACTTCACTTAGACTAATAGTCTCCAGAGACCTGTCAAGAAGGCCGAATAGGAACAGCTCCAGTCTGCAGGTCCCAGAGAAATCAATGCGGAAGGCAGGTGATTTCTGCATTTCCAACTGAGGTACCCAGCTCATCTCACTGGGACTGGTTAGACAGTGGGTGCATCCCACAGAGGGTGAGCCAAAGCAGGGTGGGGCATCACCTCACCCAGGAAGTGCAAGGAGTTGGGGAACTCCCTAGCTTAGCCAAAGGAAGCCAGGAGGAACTGTGCCGTGACGAATAGTGCAACCCAGCCCAGATACGATGCTTTTCCCACGGTCTTCACAACCCACAGACCGGGTGATTCCCTCTGGTGCCTATATCACCAGAGCCTTGGGTTTCGAGCATAAAACTGGCAGCCATTTGGGCAGACACTGAGCTAGCTGCAGGAGTTTTTTTTTCATTCCCCAGTGGTGCCTGGAACACCAGAGAGACAGAACCATTCACTCCCCTGGAAAGGGGGCTGAAGCCAGGGAGCCAAGATAGCTCAGAAGATCCCATCCCCACGGAGTCCAGAAAGCCAAGATCCACTGGCTTGAAATTTTCACTGCCAACACAGCAGTCTGAAGTCAACCTGGGATGCTGGAGCTTGGTTGGGGGAGGGGTGTCCACCATTACTGAGGCTTCAGTAGGCAGTTTTCCCCTCACAGTATAAATAAAGCCAGGGAAATTCCACTTGGCAGAGCCCTCTGCAGCTCAGCAAAGCTGCTGTAGCCAGATTGCCTCTACATTCTTCCTTTCTGGGCAAGTCATCTCTGAAAAAAATGGCAGCAGCCCCAGTCAGGGGCTTATAGATAAAACTGCCATCTCTCTGGGACACAGCACCTGGGGAAAGGGGCAGCTTCAGCAGCCTTAAACGTCCCTGCCTGCTGGCTCTGTGCAGTGGATCACCCAGCACAGCGTCCGAGATCTGCTAAGGGTCAGAATGCCTCCTCAAGTGGGTCCCTGAGCCCTGTGTCTCCTGACTGACAGACAGCTCCCAGCAGGAGCCGACAGACACCTCATACAGGAGAGACCCAGCTGGCGGGTGCCCCTCTGGGAGAAAGCTTCCAGAGGAAGGAATGAGCTGCAATCTTTCTGTTCTATAGCCTCCACTGGTGATACCCAGGCAAACAGGGTCTGGAGTGGACCTCCAGCAAATTCCAGCAGACCTGCAACAGAAGGGACTTTAGAAGGAAAACTAACGGAAAGGAATAGCATGAACATCAACAAAAGGTATGACCACACAAAACCTCCAACCGAAAGTCACCAACAGCAAAGACCAAAGGTAAATAAATCCACAAAGATGAGGTGAAACCAGCACAACAAGGCTAAAAATTCCAAAACCAGAATGCCTCTTCTCCTCAAAGGATCACAGCTCCTTGCCAGCAAGGGAACAAAACTGGGCGGAGAATGAGTTTGACAAATTGACCGAAGTATGATTCAGAAGGTGGTAATAACAAACTCCTCCAAGCTAAAGGAACATGTTCTAACCCAATGCAAGGAAGCTAAGAACCTTGAAAAAAGGTTAGAGGAATTGCTAACTAGAATAACCAGTTTAGACACAAGCCTAAATGACCTAATGGAGCTGAAAAACACAGCTCAAGAACTTCATGAAACATACACAAGTATCAATAGATGAATCAATCTAAGAGATTGAAGATCAACTTAATGAAATAAAGCATGAAGACAAAATTAGAGGAAAAAGAATGAAAAGAAACAAACAAAGCTTCCAAGAAAATATGGNGAAGAAAGGATATCAGAGACTGAAGATCAGCTTAATAAAATAAAGTGTGAAGACAAGATTAGAGAAAAAAGAATGAAAAGGAATGAATGGAGCCTCCAAGGAATATGGGACTATGTGAAAAAGACCAAACGTATGTTTGATTGGTGTATCTGAAAGTGACGGGGAGAATGGAACTAAGTTAGAAAACACTCTTCAGGATATTATCCAGGAGAACTTCCCCAACCTAGCAAGACAGGCCAACATTCAAATTCAGGAAATACAGAGAATACCACAAAGATACTCCTCAAGAAGAGCAACCCCAAGACACATAATCATCATATTCACCAAGGTTGAAATGAAGGAAAACATGTTAAGGGCAGCAAGAGAGAAAGGTTGGGTTACCCACAAAGGGAAGCTCATCAGACTAACAGCAGATCTCTCTGCAGAAACCCTACAAGCCAGAAGAGAGTGGGGGGCCAATATTCAACGCCCTTAAATAATTCTCAACCCAGAATTTCATATCCAGCCAAAATAAGCTTCATAAGCAAAGGAGAAATAAAATCCTTTACAGACAAGTCAATGCTAAGAGATTTTGTCACCACCAGGCCTGCATTACAAGAGCTCCTGAAAAAAGCACTAAACATGGAAAGGAACAGCTGATACCAGCCACTGTAAAAACATGCCAAATTGTAAAGATCATCGACACTATGAAAAAACTGCATGAACTAATGGACAAAATAATCAGTTGGCATCATAATGACAGGATCAAATTCACATATAACAATATTAACCTTAAATATAAATGTGTTAATTGTCCTAATTAAAAGACACAGAATGGCAAATTGGATAATGTCAAGAGCCAACAGCGTGCTATATTCAGAAGACCCATCTCACATGCAAAGACAAACATAGGCTCAAAATAAAGGGATAGAGGAAGATTTACCAACCAAATGGAAAGTAAGAAAAGCAGGGATTGCAATACTAGTCTCTGATAAAACAGACTTTAAACCAACAAAGATCAAAAGAAGGGCATTACATAATAGTAAAGGAATCAATGCAACAAGAAGGGCTAACGATCCTAAACATATATGCACCCAATACAGGAGTACCCAGATTCATAAAGCAAGTATGTAGAGATCTGCAAAGAGACTTAGACTCTCACACAATAATAGTGGGAGACTTTAACACCCCACTGTCAATACTAGATAGATCAATGAGACAGAAAATTAACCAGAATATTCAGGACTTGAACTCAGCTCTGGACCCAGCAGACTTAATAGACATCTACAGAACTCTCCTCCCCAAATCAACAGAATACACATTTGTCTCAGTAGCACATCACCCTTATTCTAAAACTGACCACATAATTGGAAGTAAAACACTCCTCAGCTAATGCAAAGGAATGGAAATTATAACAGTCTCTCAGACCACAGTGCAATCAAATTGGAACTCAGGATTAGGAAACTCACTCAAAACTGCACAGCTATGTGGAAACTCAACAACCTGCTCCTGAATGACTACTGGGTAAATAACAAAATGAAAGCAGAAATAAATAAATTCTTTGAAATCAATGAGAACACAGACACAATGTACCAGAATCTCTGGGATGCAGCTAAAGCAGTGTTTAGAGGGAAATTTACAGCACTAAATGCCCACAAAAGCAAGCAGGAAAGATCTAAAATCAACACCCTAACATCGCAATTAAAAGCGCTAGAGGAACAAGAGGAAACAAATTCAAAAACTAGCAGAAGACAAGAAATAAATAAGATCAGAGCAGAGCTGAAAGAGATAGAGACATGAAAAACTTCTCAAAAAATCAATAAATCCAGGAGCTGGTTTTTTAAAAGAGCAGCAAAATAGATAGACCACTATCGAGAATAATAAAGAAGAAAAGAGAGAAGATTCAAATAGACTCAATAAAAAATGATAAAAGGGATATCACCACTATTCCCACAGAAATACTAACTACCACCAGAGAGTATGACAAACACGTCTACACAAATAAACCAGAAAATCTAGAAGAAATGGATAAATTCCTGGACACATACACCTTCCCAAGCCTAAACCCGGAAGAAGTTGAATCCCTGAATATACCAATAACAGGTTCTAAAAACGAGGCAGTAATTAGAACCTACCAACCAAAAAAAGCCCAGGACAAGATCCTAGTATAAAAAACCTTGCTATGAGACAATCCAAGATGGCCAAATAGGAACAGCTCTGGAATGCAGTTCCCAGCGAGATGCAGTGAAATGCAGTTCCCAGTTCCCAACAGATGCAGAAAAGGCCTTCCACAAAATTCAACACCCCTTCATGCTAAAAACTCAATACATTAGAGATTGATGGAACATATCTCAAAATAATAAGAACTATTTATGACAAACCCACAGCCAATATCGTACTGAATAGGCAAAAACTGAAAGCATTCCCTTTGAAAACCAACACTAGGCAAAGATGCCTTCTCTCACCACTCCTATTCAACGTAGTATTGGAAGTTCTGGCCAGGGCAATCAGGCAAGAGAAAGAAATAAAGGGTATTCAAATAGGAAGAGAGGAAGTCATATTGTCTCTGTTTGCAGATGACAAGATTGTATATTTAGAAAACCGCACCATGTCATCCCCAAATCTTCTAAAGCTGATAAGCAACTTCAGCAAAGTCTCAGGATACAAAATCAATGTGCAAAAATCACAAGCATTCCTATACACCAATAATAGAGAGCCAAATCATGAGTGAATTCCCATTCAGAATTGCTACAAAGAAAATAAAATACCTAGGAACACAACTCATAAGAGATGTTAAGGACTTCTTCGAGGAGAACTACAAACAACTGCTCAAGGAAATAAGAGAGACCACAAACAAATGGATAAACATTCCATGTTCATGGATAGGAAAAATCAATATCTTGAAAATGGCCATACTGCCCAAAGTAATTTATAGATTCAATGCTATACCCATCAAGCTACCATTGACTTTCTTCACAGAATTAGAAAAAACAACTTTAAAATTCATATGGAACCAAAAGACAGCCTGCATAGTCAAGACAATCCCAAGCAAAAAGAACAAAGCTGGAAGGATCACGCTACCTGACTCCAAACTATACTACAAGGGTACAATAACCAAAACAGCATTGTACTGGTACCAAAACAGAAATATAGACCAATGGAACAGAACAGAGGCCTCAGAAATAACACCACACATCTACAACCATCTGATCTTTGACAAACCTGACAAAAACAGGCAATGGGGAAAGGATTCCCTGTTTCATAAATGGTGTTGAGAAAGCTGGCTAGCCATATATAGAAAACTGAAACTGGACCCCTTCCTTACACCTTATACAAAAGTTAACTTAAGATGGATTAAAGACTTAAACGTAAGACCTAAAACCATAAAAATCCTAGAAGAAAACCTAGGCAATACCATTCAGGATATAGGCATGGGACTTTATGATGAAAACACCAAAAGCAATGGCAACAAAAGTAAAAATTGACAAATGGAATCTAATTAAAGTAACAAGCTTCTGCACAGCCAAAGAAACTATCATCAGAGTGAACAGACAACCTACAGAATGGGAGAAAATTTTTGCAATCTATCCAGCTGACAAAGGGCTAACATCCGGAATCTACAAATAACTTAAGCAAATTTACAAAAAGCAAACAAAATAAAAACATCAAAAAGTGGATGAAAAATATGAACAAACACTTTTCAAAGAACACATTTATGTGACCAACACACATATGTAAAAAAGTTCATCATCACTGTTCATCAGAGAAATGCAAATCAAAACCACAATAAGATACCATCTCACGCCAGTTAGAATGGTGATCATGAAAACGTCAGGAAACAACAAATGCTGGAGAGGATGTGGAGAAATAAGAACACTTTTACACTGTTGGTGGGAGTGTAAATTAATGCAACCATGGTGGAAGGTAGTGTGGTGATGCCTCAAGGATCTAGAACTAGAAACACCATTTGACCCAGCAATCCCATTAGTGGGTATATACCCCAAAAAATTATAAATTGTTCTACTATAAAGACACATGCATATGTATGTTTATTGCAGCACTGCTCACAATAGCAAAGACTTGGAATCAACCATCAGTGATAGACTGGATGAAGAAAATGTGGTCTATATATTCCATGGAATACTATGCAGCCATAATAAAGGATGAACTCATGTCCTTTGCAGGGACATGGATGAAGCTGGAAACCATCTTCTCAGCAAACTAACACAGGAACAGAAAACCAAACGCCACATGTTCTCATTCATAAGTGGGTGTTGAATAATGAGAACACATGGACACAGGGAGGGGAACATCACACACAAGGGCCTATCAAGGAGTGGGGGGTTAGGGGAGGGATAGCATTTTGAGAAATACCTAATGTAGATAACGGGTTGATGGGTGCAGCAAACCACCACAGCATATGTATACCTATGTAACAAATCTGCATGTTCTGCACATGTACCCCAGAACTTAAAGTATAATAATAATTTAAAAAGAATAATAGTCTCCAATCTCATTCAGGTTGCTGCAAATGACATTAATTCATTCCTTTTCATGGCTGAATAGTATTCCACTGTATGTACATACATATATATCTATATACATACATATAGATATATATATATATATGTATAAATATAT
This sequence comes from Cebus imitator, assembly GCF_001604975.1. NCBI lineage: Eukaryota > Metazoa > Chordata > Mammalia > Primates > Cebidae > Cebus > Cebus imitator. The sequence continues at coordinate 5,988,744 of NW_016107327.1, read as the reverse complement.
TACAATTTCTTTATCCATAAATGCTAAAGTTCTTACTGAGCTGAGAAAATATTGACCAGAGTTTGGGCAAGCCAAGGCAGCTAGAATTTTAAGGGCAAAGTAACATATGCAAGGAAAGAGTTCCAGAAATCTGCATAAAAGTCCCTCGGAAGCTTTGGTTTATCTGCTTGTGCATAGCCCCATGAGGCCGGCTAAGAATAACTCTTAAGGAAAAAACGATTATTGAATAGCTATAAGATAAACAAATTCAAGAGTTTACATAAGGCTTAAGATTCCTTGACTTTTCAGAAAGGCCACACCCTAGAAGTGAAGGTAAATTAATCCTATAAAAAGCCTGCTCCAAACTTGCTCTAAGTAAGGATAAAACCAAATTTTGAAAATAACAACTTATCCCAACTAACTTACCTGTGTGTCAAAACAAAGTCTATCACTCTTTAAAGAATACAACAAAGTGTGGCACAGAGGAACATAAAATTTACAATGCCCAGCTTTGAATAAACTAGATAATCAAGAAGCAAGGCAAAGTGACCCATAATCACAAGAAAATCATTCAATACAAATAGCCCCAGAAATGACAAATATAATGGCATTAGCATAGCTAATTAAATTGAAATAAATAGCTGTTCTAAAAATGCTTTACAGCTTAAAGAGATAAAGAAAACCAGGAACATAATAAGGAGAGAAATAGAAGACATGAAAAGACCCAATTGGACATTCCAAATACTCATGAACTTCAAGGGAGAAATATAAACTGCACAAAATGAAGTGTACACACACACACACACACACACACACACACACACACACACACACACACACACAAATACTGGGGAAAAAAACAAAAACAAAAACAGATTTCAGTTTCCTGTTGCAAGATATCATCTAAACTACATATAATTGTAATCAGAGAAGGAAAAGGGAGAAGGATAAAAATATTTGAGAAGAGAAGAAATTATCAAAATTTTTCAAATGTGATAAACAGATAAAGTGCTATAGGCCCCAAGCTTATACATCAAGATCCATCATAAACAAATAACCAAAAACCAGTAGCAAAGAGAAAAGTCTTAAAAATGAAGCAGAGAGACTGGGTGTGGTGGCTTACACTTGTAATCCCAGTGCCTTGGGAGGCTGAGGCAGGTGGATCCCTTGAAGTCGGGAGTTTGAGACCAGCTTGGTAAACATGGGGAAACCTATCTCTACTAAAAATACAAAAATTAGCTGAGCTTGGTGGCACACACCTGCAATCCCAGCTACTCGAGAAGGCTGAGGCACAAGAATCACTTGAACCCAGGAGGCAGAAGTTGCAGTGAGCAAAGATTGCACCACTGCTCTCCAGCCTTGGGAACAGAGAGATAACTGTCTCAGAAAAATTAAAAAAAAAATTAATCAAGCAAAAAAAAAGACACCTAAAATGCAGAAGAACACAGATAAGAATTAAAGCAAACTTCTTGAAAGAAAACACCATTAACCTAGACTTCTACATCCAGTGAAAACATCCTTCAAAAATAAAAGCAAAATAAAGAATGTATCAGACAAACAAAAGTTGAGAGAATTCAACATGAGTACAGCTATACTATAAAAAATTCTTAAAGGAAATTTTTCAGGCAAAATATTATGAAACTAGATTGAAATTTGGATCTGTACCAAGGAATAAAGAGTATCCAAAATGACAAATTTGTGGGAAACATAAAGACATCATAAACAACTTTTTCATTCTTAATCTGTGTATAAGATAATGAATTTTGAGCCAAAATTAATAATCGTATATTGTGGGGTTTATAACATACATAGAAATAAAATGTATGACAGTAACAGCACAAGGGATGTGAGTAGAAAATCAAAATATATTGTTATAAGGTTCTTATACTCTACAAGAAGTGTCATAATATTATAAGAATGTAGGCTGTAATAAATTAAAAATGGATATTGTAAATTCTATAGCAACTGCTTAAAAATGAAACAAAGAGGTATGACCAATAAGCCAATTATGGAAATAAAATGAAATCATTAAAAAATACACAATTAGTTAAACAAGGAACAAATTTCAAGGGCAGTCAAAGGTTTCTTGGGATTTACATGTAATTATATTGCCTGGAATCAAGCACTGTAGACTTCATTGAAGGGCTATGTTTGGAGTACTAAACCTTGGATAGCTCACAGTCAGTCTAACCATCCTTTTAAAGTGGAACTGGTCTTAGTAAAAATACCAGTGTGATCCCCAAAAGAGTAATACATCAATCTATTACCACATTAGCATGCAGACGTATCAGGCAATCCAGCCGGGTCTCATGACACATTATGTTTTTGGTGGCTGAGAGATCCAAGGCTTGAAGATCAGTCTAGATCCCTGGCAGAGAGAAAGTGAGGCTGGCAGGAGAAGGAGGCGTCACGCATTAGGGTAAACTCAAAGAGGGGAGGATGTGTATTGACCTTGTTTGCCTCTAGATACCAATACCTCACACAATAACTGGCACTTATTAGGTACTCAATAAATATCTGTGGAAAGAAGGAAGGAACACAGGAAGAGAGGAGGGAGAGAGGGAACATGTAGGGGAGAAAGGGGAGGAGGAGTCTCCCTGGCTCTGCGTCAGCACCTATCAGAAATCTGTGCCTCTGACATTTCTTACACATGACAACAACCACCACAAAACCCAGAAACTAGAGTAGGGAGAAAGAGGTATGTCTTCAACGAATACAGCACTTAGAGAAAAGACCAGAGTACTAAATCTTGAAAAAAGTGCCAGATGCATCCCTCTCAGATGACTTAAAAGATTTTTCTTAGCTAACTAGTCAGATTTGTGCCAAGAAATATCCATTTTCTCTGGCTGCGCAGCTACCACCTGACAATTGTTCTAAAGATTGATGCTTAATATAATCAGGACGGTATATCTGCACAAATTGAGAGGTGTGGATATTACAAAACAGGTCTTAATGCACATCGGAGGCCATTCCTCAGGCAGAACATCCAATTTAGAAATCTATTGTCACCCTACACACACCTGCCAATAAATCGTTGGAGAGAAGCATTTATATCAAGGGCAAGATACTTTGCCTTATGGCTCCTCCTAAGATCCTTGAAGACAAAATGGTTTATCCCCAGCATCTTTGTTTAAATGGCAATAAAAGCCTCACCTAACATGAATGTCAAGGTAAGTAGGGCAACTGACAGACACATCAATTCCTCCGGAAGGGAACAGACCTCTCCTCTGCATCTAGCAGGACTTGGAATTGATATTACCTCATCACAATCTCAATTGGTTGTCTTAACCTATAACACACAGGCTTCAAATGTGTGACTGCATGTAGTGAATTAATACCTAGAATTTCCCTAAATGATTAAATATACAAACAAAAAACATTGAGTCTGTTTCATGAAAACATTGCCATGTGGCCAAGAAAACAATCTAGACCTAAATACAGCACCACCACGCCCACCATTTTCCGTCCCAATTTCTATTGAAATAAATAGAATTTCTTGGAAATCACCAGAAAATTGAGAGAAAAATTCCTTATAAATATGATCCCTCAGCTCCAGTCTTCCCTTTCCTCCTCCTCCTCCTCTTCCATCTCCCCTGCAACCTCCTCCCTCTCTCTCTCTCTCTCTTTTTTCTTTATCGCTCCCTGGCAAAGTTTTGCTTTCATCTATTATCATTCTAAGAAATCTACACTTTGCTCAGCAATATCTATCTGAGCCATTGGAGTAAATTTTCTTCCAGCAGCTCCTGCATATTGTAGGGAAGCTGAGGAAGGAGGAGGTCCATCTCCGTGGGATATCTGTTTATTTTGCGTTTAACAAAAGAGAAAGGGTTTCTTCCAACAAAATGTTTCAGCTTGGGAGCCCTGAATGTAAACTTACAACAGTGACCTAAGCTCACCTCAGGAACATTGTTAGCTGACAACCACCTTGGGAGTGAAAAACAAAATCCCACTCCAGCTCCCTTTGACTGATCTAAGCTCCTTTTGCTGTCATTTAACACTGCAGATTTGATTTAATTTGATAAGACTTCTCAGACAATTTAGAAACTTAAGCATTTAATACCAACCCTGATCATTTCTCTTTCACACATGTTCAAAGGCTTCTTGGTTTATAAATAAAAAGTAGGATCAGATGTAAGGGCCATGATAGTACTGTTTTTCTAATTTTTAGTCTTTAAGTAAAAGTTATCTTCCAAAGATAGAATCAGGAGGAATGAGTGGAAATTACAGAAAAACAAGTTAGGACTGAACATAAGAAAGCACTCTCTCACCATCAGAGCTATTACCAATGAAAAGAAACTTCCCTGACCTGGGAGGGGTTCAGGCAGAGACGTGGTGGAACCACACAAGGCTAGGGTGGTATAATCTCTGAAGTTCACCACTATACATTATATGGCTCAAAAATTAGAAAAGGATTTTCCTTTCTGGCTACAATAACGTGGCATTTCAGCAACAGAAAATCTGGGGTTACCAAAAATGTGTTAAAGGATACAGAGTCTATGCTGAAAAGACAACTTGACTCAGTTCAGTGAAAAATGAATGTACTGAAGGAAAGTAACAATCTGTACGTTGAAGTTGCATGTTAGATCACTCTGCCTTTTGTCTTCTCACCAAAAACATGAAATCCTAGCTAAACCTGGTTATGCTGGTATATAGTGGGATCATTGTGATTTCATGTTTTTATAAAATGCTCATTATGAAATGTCCCTCTACTGAAGGTAACAGGGTATAACATTTGTTTTATCGGCAGAAATCTGCACCATGATTTCTGCTACCAGGAAAATTGCTTCAATTCAAACTGAATCTTTACGTCTTCAAACAGTTTCCACCAAGCAAACACCTGGAGGCTAGCAGCTGCCGAGCCGTGCCTGTGGGCACGTCGGCAAGAAGACAGAACCCCTGCGTGTGTGACTAAGTAAGGCGAGGGGGGCTGCATCTGCTCTAAGTTCTGCACCGCCCCACTTCCCCCGTGACCAGGTCCTCTCATCCACAAATCGCTGGTACTCTGGCCAGCTACTTTCAGCTGCTTGTGACACTTTTCCTCAGCAGCCGCCATCCGTTACTCCACATCAGTCATTCCGAAATCTTTCTTTCTGCTTCCACAGCCATGCACCCCATCTGAGCCACCACTCTGTCTCACCTGGACAGTCTCGCTGCAGAAACTCCCAACATGCTCACCCTGCCCCATCCTCACCCTCCACAGTGGGGTCTCCACAAAGGAGGCTGATGGATCCTGACATTGTGTCCAGTATTCTTGTGTTATCTATAGCCCCAACTAGAACGAAAGCCCTATGAGACCAGGGTCTTTGTTCCTTTGTTTACTTTTTGTCCCTCACAATGTCACAGCACTGTGACAATGGAACAGTGGAAAGCACATTGTAGACATTCAGTAAGTATTTGTGGTGCTCAGTGGAATTTTCTACTTGCACCTGCATTCACCAGGGAAGTATAAAAATTGGATGCTGTGTTTCACAATACTATCAAGAACGTACACTTTGAGGGATAGAATACATCCTTGTCACATCCTTGACTTTTTCCTGACCAGTGAACAGAGGATCCTGTTCTAATCCCACTTATGGATCTATTTCATTCTACTCAGAATAGCATAGTTTTTCTTAATGAGAACCACCAAGAAAGCCTCTAACACTTTTTTTAAAAAGTGTCTGACTTTCCTCTCTCAGCAAACTATTCATTAAGGGTCTTCACTGGGATGTGTCTTTGCGCTGTAGCAAGTAAACAAACGCAAATGAATGAAGGAATGAATTAATGACTCTCCACAGGTGGTCAGGGCTGTTTTGAGGTTTTGACAATTGCTAGCTACTTCGCACAAGTACAACCAAGGCTCATTCCCACTTGAAATGACTCTCCCTAAAAAGACTTCTCAAGAAAGCATTGGCTTTGGAAAAATCTTTGCATCCCCATGCTAAATAATGGTATTTGGACATTGAAATAAATACACAATCAGCTGCCAAACACAGACCTGCATGGTCTAGCGTGGTACGCAGAGAAAGCACAACCTTAGTCTGAGAAAGCACAGTATACGGATCATAGCTCCACCACTTTGGGAAAATTGCTGAACATTGCTGCGTCTCCCTCTTCACCGATGGAATAAGATCTCGGCCTTGCTGAGTAATTGTGAGAAAAAGAGAGAACATACAGAGAGCACCAAGCACAGTGTCAGAGTCAGCCCTGGATATGTCAGTTATTACTATTCACAAATGGTAGTTAACATCCTCATAGGCTACCCCAAGGACAGCCTTACCACCTTCCTTAGGAGATACTGTATTCATTTTCTATTGCTGTGTGGCTCTTTTCTCCCCTTTTTGCTTAGTGGTTTAAAAACAATGTGTTTGTTATCACACAGATTCTACAAGTCAGGTGTCTGGGAACAACGCCCTGTGTTGTAGGTCTTCTGCTCAAGGCTACCGTTAAGGTTTCAGCCAGGGCTAGAGTCTCACCTCTGGGTCAGGGGCCCCTTCCCGGCTCACATGGTTGTTACCAAGTCATCCCCTCACAACTGTGGAACTCACCTCAGCTCACATCTTCAAGACCAGGAGGAGGGAGACTGATTTCTTCCATCTCTGATCTCTAGACCTTCTTTGAAAATGTTCACCTCATTAGGTCACACCCACCCACGATAACCTTCCTTTTAACATAAAGCCTATCTAATTACATCTACAGAATTCCTTCAGCTTTGCTATAGAAGACAACCTAGTCACAGCAGCACTATACCATCACTTTTGCCATATTCCACCTATGAGAGGCAAGTTATAAGCTGCACTCATACTCAAGGGTATGGGTCATTGGGAATCATCTTAGAAGTCCGCCTACCACAGATATCATTGATACCCATGGGATCTGCTCAGTGCTGGTTGACCTGCAGTGGTAATGAAGACAGTGAACACCACCATTAGCATTTTTCTACCCTGCTGAGAACCCAAGAAAAAGAGATATAAGGGACATGACTGTCGCGGCTAGTCAGCATGAGGGCAAGAGAGAAATCAATGCTTGTTATAAGTTGTTTCGGGATTCAGCCTTCCCCTCTTACTCAAGAGAGAAAAGAATAGAAGGCATTGTGATCATGGGCGCTGACTGTTCCAGATTAATCCAATCAACTAGCCAATAGCCCTTGCCCTCTTGGTGATGACTCAGTAAGGACACATGTTGGAAGAACTGCTGTTGAAGGAATGTGCGTGCACGTGCGCGCGCGCACACACACACACACACACAGCCTGACAGCCCAAATGTATCCTGCTGACATCCAAGGATATCTGAGGCAGTTTTCTCAGTGTGACTTTCTAGGTTTTTGGGGTAGAGCGGAGAGGAAGAGTGTGTTTTCATGTGTGGAGGCCTGAAACCAATCCCTCTCTGCCACTAAGAAAACATAATGTCCACAATGACTTCCTTCATTTGTGGTCCCAGGAGTGCCAGCTGTCCCTAGGCAGATGAGATCATCACCTAGTTAGCCCACAAATAGGAAGCCTTCTGGGGGAATTAGAATCTTCAATCTCAACAGCTGTGTCCAGAATTTAGGGGAGCCAGCTGAGGCTGGTGAGCCGCTCACCCTTACACAGGGGCAGGGGCTTCCTGAAGCCCTGCATCTCTGCTGACCACAGCAATGTGTGTACCAGTTGTTTCTGAAAGAGGGCTCCTCTAAAATCCCCCAAATAGGATAATGCATACCAGAGTCTCGAGGAGCACACCACCCAGCCGCAGAGCAGCCAGAGCCCGGCTGTGTGGGAACCGCCCTTCCATGCTCAGACCCCTATAGCCAAGCAGTAAAGAACCACAGAGCCTCTCCACCAGGCAGAAAAGTTAAGTCGACAGCCGACGGTCCTGGTGCCCAATCACTTTAAAACCACAGGCTTGCTTTAACTTCCCTTTCACTGTGTGCAGTTATTACTTTTCTTTCACTTTTTCTCTTTCTTTCCTCTTGTCCTATCTCCTGCTCTCCCTTCTTTTTGTCACGGTTTCCCTTTGATTTATGCTTCTCTCTATTACCTGTTTATTACACTTTGCTCCCTGCAGACTTTTATCCTCCTTCACCCTTTTCTTACTGCCATTTTATTTCTCTCTACCACTATTTGACCCTCTTGGACTTGAACTTTCTACCTAAACTAGCTGAAGGCAGGATGCCCAGATTGAATTATCTTCAAATTTTTGCTATAAATGATCATCTAACCATCATATGAATGTTTTCACCAGAACTTCTTTTTAAAGTCAATGAACAGATTAGATGTAACACTTTGCCCTTGTCTGAGTAATAACTCCCTTTGGGTCTGGCAAATGCTTATTGACTAGGTCGCATATTAGGTAAATTGTATCAACAGAATCAAAGAATGCAACAGTCCATATGGAAACATCTGTGAGGAAAATGAAACCTCTTGCAAATGAGGCAAAATCCATTTCTTCTCAGTGACTGCTGATATTACTCTAGCCATTTTTACCTGCAAGGTCTGACTTCATTAGCACGCACAGACAACCATTAGTGCATCGAGGAAATGGGAGGCCCTCGGTGTGGCTTCCCTCACATTCTTACCTCTCTTCTCTCCTGCTTCCATCCCTCGGTGCACTCAGCAAGCAGTTTGCACTGTGGAAGATTATGGTTGTATGCTGTGCTGCACTTACTCCTTAAACATCCTCAAAAATGATTTTCTGCATCATAACAGGAACACTTAGACAGATATCTTTGTGATGACACGGAAAATCTGAACACTTCAGCCATTCTGTCAATGTTCAAGAAAAAAATATTCCTGACCCAGCTCCAGCTGAAAAGCAACTTGCTGAAACATCACCTAAAACAGGAGGTTCCAATTCATTGGAACTCAACTTATTACACGCTTGAGCAACTACTGGAACAAGAAAAAGCTGTGCAAGGTTTTGCAGGCCAGGGTGTGAGAAGAAAAAAAAAGAAGATATTCTTTTAACCTTGACTCAGTGGAGCCTGACAAGCTATGTTGATATCATCCTCCTCCTTGGGAAGTCACTGCTGACAAAGCAACTCTGGACTAGGGATTTCACTACTGATCAGGTGTCTGTAACTCTTGGTCAAATAAATGCCAACTTAATTTGAAGTCAAGAAAGTACTCCTAAGATTCGCACCCAGGCAAGCCTTCCAGAGACTTGGGAAGGAAAGAAGTGTTGGGTAAGGTTACCTTTCTTCACACTTCTTCTGAGATAGAGTCTCGCTCTATATCACCCAGGCTGGAGTGCAGTGGTGCCATCTCGGATCACAGCAACCTCTGTCTCCCTGGTTCAAGAAATTATCCTGCCTCAGCCTCTCGAGTAGCTGGGATTACAGGTGCACACCATTACGCCCAGCTAATTTTTGTATTTTCAGTAGAGACAGCGTTTCACCTGTTGGCCATGCTGGTCCAAACTCCTGACCTCAGATTATCCGCCCGCCTCGGCCTCCAAAGTGCTGGGATTGAAGGCATAAACCACGTCGCCCTGCCCCACAATTCTTGAATAATAGTCTAATCCCGTTCTTTGAATGGCCTTGATCACACTAGTGAGGTTGATTTACACAAATCTGCATGGGTCATCAATTCTTTCCTCTCTTCTTAGGATCCAGGGAATCTCAGGAAAATCTTCAGTTTATCTTGAAATATGAAAAACACGTGTGTCCTCTCAAGCTCTGGTTAGAAAGTCATGGTGATCAGGGCTGAGGAGTGGCAGTGGTGGAAGGGGAGAGGCTGTGCCTTTTAAAGGCTTTCTCCCGTGCAGCCTGGGCAGCTAGCTTCCACACTCTCAGACGTAAACTGTAAACGCTTCTGCTCTTGGTCTCCTACATGGCGGCCCCAAACATTTCTCAATTTCCTGCCAACATAACACTTGTGCCCTTAATAATAATTATTATGTGTGTAGTAGTCCATACATCAATATGTTAAAAACTGTCTCCTCTCTTAGACACAGGCAATATAAGCCAAAGAAAAGTAGATGGATAAAGCCGTATACCCACCATCCAGATATTCGTCACTGGCTATTTCACCCAGGCATTTGCTAAAAGCCAGGATTCACTTGAAGACAGTGGCCAGTGACATTGTCTATATAACTGTGTATATTTTAGTTTTACAATTACAAGGAATCTTATTTCATTAAACAGCTCTTTGCTAGGGATGGTGTAAACACATGCCTGGAAACATAAAAATTCAAGTCCTAAAACAAAGAGTTCTTACTTTAAAAGTAAGGTCAGGCAATTTTAGGTACATTGCTGTTTTCATCCAGACTTGTTCCTAGAAGCCGTTAATTTAAAAAAAAAAAAAAAAATCCAACTCTATATTTCATTGGAGCCTATTGACTCCATATGTTTCAAGCAGAAGCTTCAAGACCAATGCTGTCTAACAGAAATATCATGCAAGCCAATTTTGCACATCAGAAAACAGCTGAAATTAATAATACATGTTATTTAATCTAATATGTCCAAAATAGTATTATTTAACATGTTATCAATACTTTAAAGTTAATGCATTTTTTGCATTCTTGTGCTAAGTCAGAAATCTGGTGTATATTTTTTATACTTAATAGCATATCTCTATTTGGATGCGCCACGTCACAAGTACTCAATACCCTGGAAAGCACAGCCCTAAATGAATGAAATCTCCACAATTGCCATGAGGATTGGAATGTCAGCGGGATGATGATGATGTAATAGAAACTGCCTAGGTTCTGGTCCATGCAGACCTATTTTCAAATCCTGGCTCCACCACTCACTGGCTGTGTGACCTTGCACAAATCACTTAGCATCTCTGAACATTAATCTCATTGTCATTGAAGCAGGCATATTAATCCCTGCATTTCAAAAGAATATTCTGTTACATTAAACATATGCATATGTAGGTTGCTTATGTACAACAGGTAGCACACAATGGAAACTCAATTCCAGGCATTTAGCATTATTAATATCAACCATGGGTTATACATGTATAACGACAGTGCAGAATATGTCTAAGTTTTTAAAATCTGGAGAAAAAATTCCTTTATTTATAATTTTATTTTATCCAAAGAGTATTCATATAAATTAGCACTTCTTGGTAGTGGTTGTACTTGGTTTTGTTATTAAACTAATAAATCTGGTAAGGTAACATTGATGAAGATAAGACTCCAAGATTTTAAACCCTAAGGAAGAGAGACTATAAAGAACTGCTATTTTTAAATGGCAGGAACCTTGATATTTGATACTGCTCAGCATACACTGTGATTGCTGCTCTACCTGTGGAGTGACCTAAAACTTATGTTAGACAATTATCTTCTAGGGCCAGAGAGAAAGACCTCACCCCTGTGGGTAGCAGTGAGATTTCTCTGAGGAAAGCAGACATTACCAGTGTATGGTTTTATATAAAGGTAGACTCTGGGATAGTAGATGAAAGCTCAGTTGGTGGTTAGGGAGGTCACTTTAGGAGACAGAATGTCTCTTTCTTTCTTGGACACCTTGGTAAGTTAGACACTTGCACTCCAGAGAAGACAGAGAGAAAAATCGCTCCCAATGGGACTTGGCCCAAGGCCAGGGACAGACAGGTCCCCAGTGAGGATGGCAAATGGAGTGGCTTAGACCTATGCCTTCTAGGAGGAGTCTCACCTAGTATCAGTTTTAAATTGCTCTGTATTGTAATTTCATTCAAACATCCCCAAGCCTTCAGTAAAATCTTGTTAAATATTACACTAGGTCTCAGCAGTCATGGCGGGAAGTCAAAAGAAGGACTGAACCCATTCCTAACACAGGGAAGTAGCAGGGAGTGAGGAGCAGCCTCAGAGAAAAAGAGGGAGCCTGGCATGAGGGGAGGCAACCTGCACCCGGCATTACCTATGACAACCGGGGTTGGTGCAGTGAGCAGCAGGCTGCACCCCCGGGGACTGGCGGTGGGGAGGGCATGCACCAGCAATGACAGGTGTGGGAGAATGTTAGTGTTCCCACAGAGTCCCAAAAATGAAAGAGGGGATTAGCCCATTAAAGGAACTGAACTCCAAAAGGATGAGTGCTCAATTATTGTAATGTAGACATTTAAGAGAATTGTGGCCACATTTTGTATCTTAGTCTGTGGGACGCCTGAACATCCTTGCTACATAGCGGGGAAATATTAACTTCTCCAGCCATTTGCTCACAGTAGTATATTCTTGGACAAATTGTCTAACTTCTCAGACCTTCCATTTGCTCATCCCCAGAATGAGAGAACTGAACAATGTGGTTTTATGGTTTTTTCCAGAGATATAATCCTTTAGGTCATGATTTTGAGTACCAGCTACCTAATGCATTTGGTGGATAGATGCTAGATTTGAAGACAGCCTTGTCATTCAAGTTTAGAGAGCCCTTCAATAACCTGACTCTATACAAATCTCCAATTTGTACACTTGAATCAATTCAAGTATAAGCAAGTCTAATGCATCCAGTGAAGATTTATAAAATGAATAAAACTGCTAAAAAAAAAATGGAGATTAGGACATTCTCATTTTACTTTATTAGACATTAAGATCTCACATTTTATTTTGCCTAATTTTAGAATTAATTCACATTTGTGTTTGTATGAGTAAGCACATACTAGGTGCCTAATAAATGTGAGTTGATTAAATGACTGCAAAACGCTCCCAGACAAGTTCAGTTGGACTCTTGATACTATTTAAATTATTTTATAGTGAGGGGCCAAGATGGCCAACTAGAAACAGCTGTGATAGGAGGCGCCCGTGGAGAAGAATGAAAACAGCGAGTGAATCCTGCATTCTCAACTGAGGTGCCAGGCCGACTAAACATTTTAGACACAGGAAGCATTCCCCACAGCGCAGCACAGTGGCTGTGACAGATCATGGCCAGACTGCCTCTTTAGGGGGGACCCTGACCCATCCCCCATCATGAGGCGGGACCTCCCTGTAAGAATTTCAGCAACTCCAGCCAGGGGTTTAGGGGAAGAACTCTGCTTTTCCTGGGACTGAGCCCCTTGTGGGAGGGGCAGCTATGGTCTCCATGGCTCAGCAGACTTAGTGTTTCCCCTGCTGGCTCTGAGGAATCCCAGCAGTCGGGACAAGTGGGATTCCTCCCAGCACAGTGCACTCCCTCTGCCAAGGGGCAGCCAGAGTACTTTGTTGAGCAGGTCCCAGATCCCATGCCTCCTGACAGGGTGAGACCCTTCAACAGGGGTCACCAGACACCTTACATAGGAGCATTCCAGCTGTCATCAGGTCGGTGCCCCTCTGGGACGGAGATCCCAGAGGAAGGGAACAGGCAACCATCTTTGCTGTTCTGCAGCCTCCACTGGTAACACCTCCAGGTGTGGAAGGGACCCAGGTGAATAGGCTCTGGAGTGGACCCCCAACAAACCACAGCAACCCTACAGAAGTGCTGTGGGGTTCTTTTAACAGTCAACCCTACAGGGCCTGACTGTTAAAAGAAAAACAAACAGAAAGCAACAACAGCAGCATCAACAAAAACATCTCCACAAAAATCCCATTCAAAGGTCAGCAGTCTCAAAGACTGAAGCTAGATAAACCCACAAAAAGGAGAAAGAATCAATGAAACACCACTAAAAACTGAAAAAGCCAGACTGCCTCCTCTACTCCAAATGATTGCAACACCTCTCCAGCAAGGGCACAGAACTGGGTAGAGGCTGAGATGGATGAACTGACAGAAGTAGACTTCAGAAGTAATAACAAACTTCACTGAGCTATAGGAGCATGTTCTAACCCAATGCAAAGAAGCTAAGAGCCATGATAAAACATCACAAGAGCTGTTACCCAGAACAATCACTTTAGAGAGGAATGTAAATGACCTGAGGGAACTGAAAAACACAAGAACTTCACAATGCAACCACAAGTATCAATAATTGAATAGAACAGAGGCAAGAATTTCAGAGCTTGAGGACTATCTTGCTGAAATAAGACAGGCAGACAAGATTAGAGAAAAAGAATGAAAAGAAATGGACAAGACATTCAAGAACAATGGGATTATGTACGATTTTGGGTTACTTGAAAGAGAAAGGGAGAATATAACAAGTTGGAAAGCATACTTCAGGGCATCACCCAGGAGACCTTCCCCAACCTAACAAGACAGGCCAACATTTAAATTCAGGAAATCTGGAGAATCCCAGTAAGATACTCCATGAGAAGATTAACCTCAAGACACATTATCATCAAATTCTCCAAGATCAAAATGAAGGAAAAAATGGAGTACAAAAGTTTATAAAACTAAAAATCATCCAGTTTCTAAGAATTCTATCCAGCGTGTTTGAAGAATGCTCAGCTATTATCACTCAGTCATCTTTGAGGAATTATTAAAAATAAAAGAAAAGCTAAAAGAATGAGGATGGGAAGTTACTGTGCTGATTTTCTGAAAGAAGGGTGAAAAGTGAATTCACTAGATGGTAAGCGAATCCTTAGGAAATCTAGTCTGAATTAATAAGCCAGTCATTTGTAAACTTACAGGAAAATGTATGGTGATTTCAGTAGGAGCCAACAGGGAATCACCAGGAATGTATTGAGCCAATCTGATTTCAATCTTACTAATAGAGCTCCTTGGAGAACAGATTGTGAACATGTTAAAGCATAAAGTCTCTGAATTTTAGCAAAGAACTTGAAAAATCCCTAATATTTCTTTGGGGAAATATTGGACAAAAAGATATGGATGGATAGATGGAAAACAATAAAAGGAAGGTTAATTTTATAGTTTTTCAATAATTATAACATCAAAAGTATTAATTGCAAGGAATCAAAACATACTACTAGAGAAAATCACTTAGCCACAAAGGAAGTAAAAGAGAAAGAAAGGATCTAAAAACCAACTAGAAATGGCAGTAGCAGGTCCCTATCTATCAATATTTTCCTTGACTGTAAATGAATTATATTCTCCAATTAAAAGACAGAAAGTAGTTAAACGGATTTAAAAAAGAAAAAAAAAAACCAGAACCCAACTATACACTTCCTATAAGAGACTCACACACAGAGACTGAAATTGATAAACTGGAAAAAAATATTCCATGCAAATGGTAATCAAAATAGACTAGGAGTAGCTATATTTATTTCAGATAAAGTACTAAGTCAAAAACTAAAAATGACAAAAAATGTTATTATATAACAAGAAAAAGGGCTAATAATCAAACAATCATAAATATATATGCACTCGACATCAGGGCACCAAAATGTGTAAGATCTTAATAGATCTTAATAGATCAAAATGTGTAAGATCTTAATGGAGCTGCAATATTATAATAGTAGGAAACTTCAACACCACACTTTCATCAATGGACAGATCCTCCAGACAGAAAATCAACAAAAATACATCAGATTTAAGCTGCACTCTAGATCAAATGGACCTAACAAACATTTAGAAAACATTCTATATAACAGCTACAGAATGCACATTCTTCTCAACTGCATATGAAACATTCTCTTTTTGTGACCTAACATAGGAAAGATTATGTTAGGTCACAAAACAACTATCAGAAAAATAAACCAAGCAAGGAACTTCATTTACAATAGCTACAAAGAAATAAAATAGGAACAAATTTAACCAAGGAGGTGAAAGATCTCTACAATGAAAATTATAAAACATTAATGAAAGAAACTGAAGAAGGGACAAATAAATGGAACGCTGTCCCACATTCATGAATTGGAAGGATTAATATTGTTAAAATATCCATACTATTCAAAGCAACATACAGATTTAATGCCATCCCCGTCAAAATAACAATGACACTCTTCAAAAAAGCATTTTTAAAATACTAAAATTCATATGGAACTATGAAAGATCCCAAATAGCCAAAGTAATCTTAAGCAAAAAGAGAAAATCTGGAGGCATAACACTACCTGATCTCAAAGTATACTACAGAGCTACAGTAACCAAAACAGCATTAAAAACAGACGTGTAGACTAATGGAACAGAATAGAGAGCTCAGAAGTAAATCTACACATTACAGCCAACTGATTTTTTACAAAGGTGCCAAGAACACACATTGAGGAAAGGACAGTTCTCTTCAATAAATGATGCTGGGAAAACTGGGTATCTACATGCAGAAAAATGTAAACCCTTATCTCTTATTATATACAAAAATTAACTTAAAATAAATTAGAGACTCAAAATATAATACCAGAAACTATCAAACTACTAGAAGAAAACATAGCTGAAATACTTCTTTCATGTCATTGATCTGGGCAAGGTTTTTTTGGATAAGACCTCAAAAGCACAGGCAGCAAAAGCAAATATAGACAAATGAGATTATATCAAACTAAGAAGTTTTCTCACAGCAAAGGAAACAACAGAGTGAAAAGACAACATACAGAATGGGAGTAAAAAATATTTGCAAACTATACATCTGACAAGGGGTTAATATCCAAAATATATAAGGAACTTAAACAACTAGCCCAATATATAAATAACCTAAAATGGGCAAAAGACCTATAGAGACATTTCTCAAAAGAAGACAAACAGCCAACAAGTATATGAAAAGATGCTCAACATCACTAATATCACTAATCATCAGGGAAATGCAAATCAAAACCACAATGAGATATCACTTCATCCCAGTTAGAATGGCCATTGTGAAAAAGACAAAAGATAACAAATGCTGACAAAAACATAGAGAAAGTAGAAACCTTACATAGCGTTCGTAGGAATGTAAATTAGTAAAGCCATATGGAAAACAATATGGAGGTTCCTCAAAAAATTACAAATAGACTACTATATGATTCAGCAATCCTACTACTGGGTGTATTATCCAAAGGAATTGAAATCAGTATGTCAAAGAAGTATCTGAAACTGTATGTTTATCACAGGCTCTTGACAATAGCCAAGATATAGAATCAACGTAAGTGTCCATCAACAGATGAATAAAGGAAAATGTGATATATATACATAATAGAATATTATTCAGCCATAAAAGGAACAAAATTTTGTCATTTGTGACAACATGGATGAATGTGGAGAACATTATATTAAGTGAAATAAGCCATGCACAGAAAGACAAATACTGTGTAATCTCACTTATAAATAGAATCTTAAAAAGTTGATCACATAGAAGTAGAGAGCAGAATGGTGATTAACAGAGGCTAGGATGGTAGGGGGAAAAAGGGAAGGAGAGATGTTGTCAAAGAATATATAATTACAGTTAGGAGGAATAAATTTCAAGAGATCTATTGTACAGCAAGATGACTATAGTTAATGATGCTATATTGTATTCTGGAAAAATATAGAATGGATGTTACATGCTCTACCCACAAAAATGATAACTATGTGAGGTTAATGCATTTATTAATTAGCTAGATTAAACTATTCCAGAAAACATGTTGTACATGATAAAAACTTATTATCTGTCCATTTAAAATAGATAAATAAATGTGTTAATTGATGGCATGGAAAAATATTCTGTTCTGCTCAACGTTTTTGTTAATAACCAAGGTGATGACATGGAAAGTATGCTTATTCAATTTGAGGAAGACACAAAGCTGGGAGACTGAACCGAAGCCCATATATTTCTCAGGACTCTTGATTACAAGTGACAGAGCCTGATTTAAATTACCCTCAGAAAACAAATTGTTCGGTGGATATATTACTTCAGGCATAGTTGGATCCAGTTGCTCAAAGACAGCAACCAAGCCTTAGGCTTTTTCTATATATTGGCTCTGCTTTCCTCTGTGCTTGCTTCATTTTCACTGACCTCTCCCAAGTGAGGTCAATTATGACATTAGCATCTCCAGGCTTATGTTCTACCAGCTCAACAATCATAATGAAAAAAATGGCCCTATTGCCCAAGAGTTCTGGTCAAAGTCTTAGTTTAAGGCTCATTGCCCTGACTTGGGACATGTGCACATCACTGATTCAACCACAGTGATTTAATGCTTTAAATCTCTTCACTTGTCCAAGCTTGAGGTGGTGGGTCCTCTTGAAGCCCAAAGCCTAACAACAGGGAGAAATTTTTCTCCAAAGAGATTCTACACAGGCAAAATATAATGAACAAGTACACCAAAAATAATAGGCTAAGATAATCATTTAAAAGAAAAACAAGATTAAATAATAAAAGTACTGAACTTGATTTACAACAATCAATTTTATAAATTAAAGATGAGGATAGATCACATTTGTCAACAAACCATGTGAAAAATATTAGAAGTTGTGTTAAACAATAAGCTAATTATGAACCAACAATGTGTTACAGAAACTGGAAGAACTAATTCAATTTTAGGTTGCCTTAATAGAAAAATCATAACCTAATTATGGGATGTTATGGTTCCACTGTTTTCTTCATCAGTCAGATCATAACTGAATGTTACATTCTAGAAGAATATTAACAAAGTGCAGTGCATCCAGAGGAGGCTGATGAGAATAAAGACCTAAAACATCAACTAGAGGAAGACCTGAAGAAGTTGGAGAGTTTCATCTTGGAAAAGAGATCACTAAATTATAGCAATGTTTAAATATTTGAAATGCAATCCTATGACTATAAGACTGACTGACTTCCTCTCTGCTACTTCAATGGGAAGAGCTACTACCTGCAGTGAAATTAAAGGGAAATGGATTTGGATTGATTTAACAAGTAATACTGTCCAGCAAAATAATTGGCTCCCTTGAGATAAAGCAAACGTCTCTCAAATGTAATTATTAGGAATGCCGTAAGATTGTGTTGGTCACTAGTCAACTCCTAATCTCTCTCTCCCAACTCTTAAAGCTTAATAAAGGGATTACATGAATATCTTCCCCATTATGGGTAAGTTAACAGGAAATTCAGCCCCTTTCTATATTTTCAGTAGTGAGTGAAAGATTCAGAACTTTTGAATCTGCTACATTACTATGACTAAAAACCCTCACCACTCATGGACTAGAAGAAGTTCAGCACTATATGGAAGAAAACTCCATGTGGAAAAACCCTGGAAGACAAGACACCAAGGAAATTGAGGGTTTGGGCAAATGTCTGTCTCACCTGGCACCCACATGCATTAGTTCAAACTCAATGTGTGTTCTAAGTTAATTAAAACATCACTACCTGATAATTATTATTATGTCTACTTCTTCAGGGAAATGATTCAAATTTCTATTAAAAACATTTTAATTATCCCTAGATTTCTTTATCCATGTTATTTTATAACATAGAT
This sequence comes from Cebus imitator, assembly GCF_001604975.1. Taxonomy (NCBI): domain Eukaryota; kingdom Metazoa; phylum Chordata; class Mammalia; order Primates; family Cebidae; genus Cebus; species Cebus imitator. The sequence continues at coordinate 5,969,700 of NW_016107327.1, read as the reverse complement.
ATTGTGAAAAAAAAAAAAAAAAGGCAATAAAAGTAGCAAGTTCATTGCAAAAATGTAATAAAATATCTGAAAGTGTTTAATAAATGTCAAATATTTATTATGTAAAGAGTTATAATGATTATTTATTCCATCATGGCACAGATAACTTAGAATTGGCTATATTGAAATTTTCTTTATAAAATTATCAGAATTCACTAAATCCTTGGAAGACATACAATAAGCAGGTAAAAGATATCCAATTTCTTTGAATTGAGAACTACAGTAGTTCCAGCATAAGAAGATGTTACATTGATAGTGCATACTTAAATGTCACTGAATTGCTGTGTGGAGTAAATGAAATGTTGTGAAAAGTGCTTTCTGATATGTTGTATAATTCCAAAGTCAAAATATTATCATTATTCTGTTCTCATTATTAACTGTGTTTTTATTATCATTCTACAAGGAATCGGCTTCAGGAATGTAGATATCTGGACTAAACCAACTTTACTTGATCATTAATAACAGAATTCTGGCACCCAAAGTGGGCAAAATCAGGTAAAAGTTTTCTTACATGTGGGTGGTTCAAATACATTAAATCAGTCCCTAATAGATTTTATTTTTAATTATTAGCAGAGCGCACAGTCTCAAACATAGGGACTTTGTGGTCACTCTGTATATCATAAATCTCTCATAATAGTCCTTATGTTAGCAAAATTGCATGGGAAAGCACTAGATCAATAACAAAAGTAAGTATGTTGAAGACCTATATTAACACTACATTCTTAAAAGGAATCGTTGAAACCATTTTGATTCTCCATTACCATATTTCCAAAAGACCAAGAAGTAGGATTTGTAAAGCCTAAATATTCTATAAATTTATGAGAGTTGCTTTTTTAACAAGCTGAATCTCATCATCTTGGATGGGGGATAATAAGAACTCATGAGGCTGAAACTTCTCATTTTACAAATGAGAAAACAGAGGTTCATAGCAAATAAATGCCTTATCTGAAGTACGTTAGCAGCGGAGATTGGACTTCAACAAGAGACTGGAATCTTTAGTGCTTCTTAGGAGGATTTTACATATTCTTATGGCAAAATATGACCACATATTTAATAAAACCCAGTATGTCTATAATCGTTTTCCTTCATGATCATTATCCCTACCAAATAAATATTATTAAACATGTGTAAAGAGGCCTGGTTTAAATTGGATGTTGTTCTTGAATGGCTATGATTTACTTCTGGTAATAACCAAGATTATAATCAAAAAAGAATAAAAGTACTGCCCAACTTATCTACATACACAAATATATAGGAAACTAGAACTGCGCTACCTTGCATGCACAAGGTCTGTACAGATACATGTTTATATGTGTATAGCTGTGAAAAATGGGAAACATTTGTGAAAAAAAAAAAGATTAACAGGTAATATTGACCTTGTTTCCACATTAGGGTCAAAAAAATGCAAAGAGATTCTTTTGTATATTTTATTTCCCTGGGGAAAGCATGTTAATTAAAAAAAAAAGTCTTTGAGCAATACCATCTCTCTAGTTTCCAGTGGTGCTTTCTTTTTCTAGTACTATTTTGCCTCAGAATTATTTTTGCCTTGTTGAAAGCAAAAAGGCAAAATTCAGCAAACTTTAACCTAGTGAAAATGGATGTTAATTGCAGTGTTATAATACTAATTTGCACATCCTTACTCAACCATAGGAAACTCATTATGGCCCCATTAAACATTCTGAAAACATTTTTAGACCATTTACAGGTTAAAATGGAAATAAATATCACTATATGTGTAGAATTGTCATTTTAATCAAATTAAATTTTCCAATTAGAGAAAGAAGTCTTATTAAGATTACCCATAATTCATATTCATAGAAGACTTCAATTTGGGTTGTAGACCTCTGAAAGACCATTTCAAACAAGAAATTTGGATTATTAGAGTGATGTATTGATCAGCATGTTATTTTTAAGTGGTGATTTTTTAAGCACCAAAATACTTCTTATAATAATGTATTAATGATCCATAGTATAAATCTTTTAAGATACTGGCTGGTTTAGAGTTCAAAGGTTAAAATATGAAAATAATGAGAAAAAAGTTTGAAAACAATGGAATAAATGAATTTCCAAATAGCATCATCACTTTAACAGGAACAAAGGGTTGAAATTTTGCTTTTCATAATAAATAAAAATCCTCACACTCTTTTAGTGCTATTGCCTAAATGCTTATCTATGGTGGTTTTATAAGAAGTATATGACTATAATATCTATAAAATGTAATAAGAGACACCAAATCAAAACATAATGTTGAATCTGGTCAGCTTGAAGAGTTTAATAGTATCATTAATAATAGATTCATAAACTGTGTTCATTTAAATACCAAAGTTGAGTTCTTATGCAGAATAAACAAATATACTCCATGGAATCCAAGACTTTTTAGGATGACTCATTATTTTCAATCCTGACATTCAGCTAATGATGATATATTCCACTTTGTTTATATCACATTGCGTTTATATTACATTAGGAACAATCTTTATGACCTGATGTTCAGGGTTGTTGGTTTTTTAAATTTCTTCCAAACTTACACATTTTTCTAAACATTTGAATTAAAAAGGCACAAATCTATGCACTATAATTAACATGCTGCCTGAGGTTTATAAGATTTAGGAAGCAAGAACTTCCAAGATTCCTGAAGCGATCTAACCTCAGAAGACAGATGGTCTGCAACCATCTCATCAGCAGGCTCAGAGTTAGGTCTAGGCAGAGGAGGCTGTGACCCCAGATGTGTGATTGGAGGGCATTAAAAAATGTCTTCTGTTCCACCTCTGGTTTATATAGTGTTTGTTATTCTGTTTACAAAAAGATGCATCCATGTGGGTCAGGGTTTAATCTGCCAGAGTCCCCTGTTAAAATTCATCCTGTATACATGGCTGAATATATTTGTTGAATAAATATTTACTAAGTGCCTACTATGTTCTAAGTTCCAGGAGTAATATAGAGAGGCTTGAGCTACAGGACTGCAGAAATACTAGGAAGTGAAAAAGAAATTTTCAGGACAGGAAAATCTGGTTCAAATCTTATCACCACCACTGCTTACAAGTTGTAGAGCCACGGATAAGTCAGTCTCAATTTCCTGACTTGTAAACTAGGGATGTTAGTACTCATATCTATCATGGAGTGTGGATCATGGTTGATTGAAGCATGATTAAACTAAGTGTATGGAGGGGATTTAGGGAAGTGCCTGGCACATATGAAATGTTCAGTAATTATGGCTGCTGCTAATATTGTTATGAGCCATAGACACTACACTCAAAGAATTTAAAGTGAAATAGGAAGATAAGGTATCGGCATACATAACTATGATACAAAGTAGGAAGAGCAGTTCAGAGAAAGCAGAGATGGTCTCAAAAGTAGGAGTCCAGGAAAGTTTGAGAAAAGAAGTCACAGTTGAGCTGGATCCTGAAATTTGAGCAAATATTCCTAGAAAAATAGCAAGTACACCTAAATACCCAATCAGATGTCATGCATTCATTCATTCTCTATTCATTCATAATAAACAAATATTCTTGGAGTTTAAGAGAGCTTCATAAAGAGAAGGGGTGCATTTTTGTTAATGTGAATGGTGATTTCTGTGATTTTTCTGCTTTTAGGGAGGGTGGATCTGGGTGGAGGGCCAATGGCAAAGGCCAACTGACTACTGGGTGCCAGTCTAGGGTAAATCACAGGAAAGAGGGGATAAAGGGGAAGGACTTGAGGAGAAAATGTCCCCTAATTACTTAATAGCTTACTTAGGGAGAAATGATTCAACTGGAAAAGGAATGAAATGCATGCATGGACACTGGCTGAGGTCTGTAGATTAGAATACAAGGGATAGGAGATTTTGCATTGAGGGGATTTTTAGTATTCCATTTAGCTCCTGTACTGGCTTATTAGCTATGCACCTTTTTAGATTGTTTTTAATGGCTGCTCTAGGGTTTACAATATGCATCTTTAATATATCCCAGTCTACCTTCAAATAATTATTATACTACTTGACATATCATTGAAGAACTTTACATAGTATACCTTATACAATATTGTACTTCCATTTCTCTCCTACTGTGCTTTCTGTTATTGTCACTATGAATTTTACTTACAAATATTTTATTAACCCCAGAATCTGTTATTATTATTACCCTTGCTTTACACCCTCAATTATCCTTTAAAGAGGTTTAAAATGAAGAGAAAACATCCTTTATAGTTACCAACATATTTACCATTCCTGTGCTCTTCATTCTGTCCCCACCGTACCCACCCACCCCAATCTGGAATGATTGTCCTTCTGCCTGAAGAACTTTCTATAACATTTTTTAAAGTGCCAGTCTGCTAGTAATGAAATCTCTCGGTGTCCATCTGAAAAAAAAAAACTTTGTATTTTACCTTCATTTTTAAGGATAGTCTTTAGGATATAAAATTCTAATTTGACAGGTTTTTGTTTTGTTTTGTTTTGTTTGTTTTTGTTTTTTAGTTTAGTACTTTAAAGATACTTCATTGCTTTGGGCTTGCATATATTTAGCCAAAAATCTGTTATAATTTTTTTATTTGTGTTTCTTTGAATGTAATATGTATTTTTCTTCTCTGGCTTCTTTTAAAATTCCTCTTTTTCATTGGTTTTTAGAAATTTGATTACAAGGTGACTTGGTATATATTGTATGTGTATGTATGTGCTTTTCTTGCTTCGTTTATTGAATATCTTAATCTATACATTTATAGGTTTCCCAATTTTGAAAAACAAAAGTCATTTTTTCAAATAGCACCCAAACCCATGCTTCTGGAGCCCAGTTGCACAAATATTACACTACTTGATGTTTCCCTACAAACCACTGAGACTCAGTTCATTATTTTTAGGAAGTTCCTTTTGGAATTTCTGTCTTCTTTTTCAATTGTATGTGTTTATCATGTATAACATGATATTTTAAAATACGTGTACACTGTGAAATGGCTAAATCAAGCTAATTCATTTATGTATTATCTCATATACTTATTTGTACTTATACTATCAGCCTTAGTTTGAGATTTTTCTCCCTGTACCCATTGCCTAGAAATCGTTCTCAGACCAAATATATGGGGCTTATAGAACTTACCTCATTTGTTCCCTTCTCTGGGAGATCACAGTCTTGTGCTGCCTGCTGCGTAATGCCTACAGTTATTTTATATAAATTTTTTTGACAATTTTCTAATTTTTCTGGAGGAGGGTTAAGTCCAGTCCTTCTTCCTCCCTCACGGCCAGAGAAGCACAATACAGGACTGGTGATGCCGAAGAAATAAATTCTGACTCTTCTGTGGTGAAAAACACCAATGAAAAGGCCCAGGAGACACGGTGGTGACACAAGATCACAGTCTACTAGGGCTCCCTGGTTTTAACAAATGACTACCAAGAAGCATTTGCTGATTTTACTGTGTGTATTTGGAGAAATATTTCTAGAGGAAAACTACAGGCCCCTATCCCATTTAAATTTTTGTCTATGACATTTGAAATTTGGCAAAAATATAAATCTAAAAATGTGAGCCACTCCTCTGAGTGGAATCAGAAAATTTTCAGTAGGTGGGACAGGTTGAAATTTAATGAGAATACACATAAAAAATTTTATTTTGGTTCAAAAGTCCAAGGACACAAGTACCAAATAGGAAGATCTACTGTCTTGTCCAATTTACATGAGAAATATCTACCATTTTATTTGGCATAAGCTTAATATAAGCCATGCTACCCCTGATTTTAAAAAAAGAAAGAGAAAAGGGAAGGGGAAAAAATGGAAAGGTAAAATGAAACACTGAGAAATGCTGGAGAATATGGTCACTGTCTTGGCTCTGCCATTTACTGTTATCTTGGACAAAGCATAGCATTTCCCTGAATCCCTGTCTCTAATTCTGTAAAAGAGTTTGCTGCATAAAATGGTCTTTGAATTTTTGAGATGGGGTTTCGCTCTTGGCACCCAGGCTAGAATGAAATGGTGCAATCTCAGCTCACTGCCACCTCTGCCTCCTGGCTTCAAGCAATTTTCCTGCCTCAGCCTCCTGAGTAGCTGGGATTACAGGTACATGCCACCATGTCTGGCTAATTTTTGTATTTTTAGTAGAGACAGGATTTCACTCTCTTGGCCAGGCTGGTCTTGAGCTCCTAATCTCGTGATCCAACCACCTCGGCCTCCCAAAGTGCTGGGATTACAGGCATGAGCCACCATGCCCGGCCAATGCCACTTTTTAACTGTTCCAATACTAAAATATAAAAATGTGTATCTGTGGCAAAATATAGGTAGGTGTCAAAACTAAGTAATGGGTACACTGATTAATTACACAATTGTCTCTACTTTTGTGTATATTTGTATTTTCCATGCTTTTTTAGCATTAACCTTTTTAAGGTCTTAGTCTAGTCTACCAGCTGTCTTCCAATTATATTCAGTCATGTTCAGGAGTAATATTCTATCCCTTCTCTTAATTGTGCCTCTGGGTGTGGAAGAGCTCCACTAGTAATATGATTATGATTCCTGGCTGCAACTTTCCCTGAATAAGTGAAGGGACTTATCTGATGAGTGATTTTGAGATAGGGAAATAGATATGCATAGTTCATCCCAATCCCTCCTTCCTTTTGGGAGTCCCCTACTCACAGAAAGCACACACCTGTTCTGCCCTCCACACTGCAAGTTGTAGAGGGGCAGCTCCTATAAGAGGAGGCTAGTTCAGTGCTACCTGTAATCAAGAAGAAAAGTCCTAATTCTGGAATAAAGCATTAGAAAGTCCACTGTTGCTGCAATCCAAGCCTTTACAACTGTCCAGGTTTTATAAAGCCAATAGTTTTATGCAATCATCTGAGTTCTTTGTCTTTCTCAGAGGATTCAGCACTCTGCAAGAAAGAAGGATGCTATGCAATGGTCCCTTAAAGGCCCATCAATTCCTGCCTCATGCCTAGAAAGGCTTTCCATTCTTTCTTTCCTAGTTATCTTTGTTGATCAACGTTCCTGAGAAGTTTTCTCTAAAGTACTCGATCATGTGAGTTACTACTTCCCCCAACTCACACTCCTTCTCTCAGTACTGTTTGTACCTACATTATGTCATTTATAGAATTGTGTTGTCACTATCTGTTTATCTGCCTTGCCAATTAGATGGTGCCGTCCAGAGCAAGGAAATGTTCATACATAGGTATCCAACACTGGCATAATATCTGATCCTCAGCTAGGTATGCTCAAAATATTATATAATTGAATGAATTAATGAATGAAGCACTTAATCTTTTTGATGAGTAATTTATTTTTAAAATCTTATTTTTGCTGAAAGAATCTAAGAGCTCTAATGCTGATCCAACAATCACGTATGTAAATGAATTTTGATCTATATTGACTTTATTAATTTATAATCTATGAGCTCTAAAAGCAATATATTAATTTACTCAGTTCCTTAATTATTACGCTATGAGAACAGGAATCAGGAATCCTGATGTTCATTTTTGGCTCTATCACTGATGCATCTTTGCCTTTAATGAAATCACTTAATCAGGTTGGTGCCTCAGTTCTATATCTATAAAATGATGGCACTAGTTTTCTTGGTAAGTGTTCTCATATCCCTTATTGACTAACACTTTCCATACGAACCTGCATTTTTAGTACTACATATTTAGTTATAATTTCAGACCACAGATGAACATTGGAAGCTTATTGAAAAGCCATTGCATTTAATGCTGAGGTATGTTTTTTAACTTTTCATTGGTATAAAAGTATTCTTTAATATTGAAAGAATCAGAGTCCATAAAACTACTTCCATTCAATGGAAAGGTCATCATTTCCATTCTTTGGCTACATTAAAAATAAAGACAAAATTTGGATATTATTAAATTTAGTGATACTTGCGGGGGAAATACTCATATTAAAATGTAATAAAGTACCTGTTAAACAGCAATTTAATAAGAATGAAAGTCTGGTTCAGTATCAGAATGAAATTGAGTAGCTTCTTCATTTCTAGTAACTGGAGAATTTCCCAGTGGCACCTGCCTGCAGTTTTTGCAGGGAAAGAATGAAGTTGAAGGGAAAGAGGCATTACTGAAGTGGTTAATACATCTGTAACCAAGACCACCAATAACCTACCCAATATTCATTTTTCCCTTCTTTCACTAAATACAAAATTCCAATTTTATTCTGAGAGGCAAGATTTTTGAGTTTAAAAAATACATTTCTAGCCTCTCTTGCAGCTAGATGTGGCCCTGACATTAAGTTTTGGCCAAAAAGATGATAGTGAGAGTTGTTGGATATGCTTTCTGGTGAGAAACCTTGAAAGGATGCCCAATAGCTGTAGCACCCCTGCTGCCCTTGGCCTTTTCTCTTTTCTCTCATCTGGAATGTGGACATGATGGCTGAATTTTCAACAATTATTTTGAGACTTTAAGGATGGAAGCCAGGGCTAAGGATGGCATGTAGTGAATTACAAAGAGCCAGGGTTCCAGGTAACTTAATACAGTTATCAAATCAGTTCCCTGGCATTCTTCAGGACTAATACTTCCTCTCTGTGAAAGAAAATAAATCCTTCATCTCTTTAAGCCATTGTGGTAGGGTTGCTGATGCTGACTGTCAAGTGTAATTTCCAGGTGGTACAACACAACTTACCTTAAAAGAAAGACAATCCCAGATCCACCTTACTTCAGAAATCTTGTGGGGCAGAAAAAAACATTGTCAGATGTTTTACTGTCTTCCATTGCCAAGTTAAATTTTAAAATCTCAGATTGAGAAATGATCAGCTACCCTTAGAAACTCTGCATGGGGTCACAGCCCCACGGGAAGTTTCCCAGCCTTCCTAGCAGCAGTTATCCAAACCAAACAGCTCTCTGCCAAGCAGTAAAACACAGATTCCACTTAGCTCTAAGCACCTGTGACTTCAAGTACATATGGCCTCATGAGGGAGATAAGATTGGTTCCTGTGAATATTGCTACTTTTTTTTATTATTCCAAGTATCTGCTCATAGGTCTGTTTCTCCCTGTAGACTGTGAGTTTTTTGAGGACTGAGATGGTCATATTAGTCATTGTGTCCCAAAGTAAATGGCACTCCAGAGATAGATGTTGAGTGAATAAATGAATGAATTCTTAGGCTCTAAAGTGCTTATGAACAACTGATAGAACTAAGAGCCATCGGCTGACTTCAAGAATGCTCAGCTAGTTCATTTTTCCCTCTGCTGAAAAAAAGAGTTGGGTAAACTGAAGATAGGAAGGGAGAGTAGTCTCTTTTCTTCCACACTCAGGGAAGAGATACTCCACCTGGAAAAGATGATACTGATTGCACTACCTGTTGTTCGTTTTAACATTCCTGGATGACAGGAAGCTCTGCCTCCCCTTGTGATGTAGGAAAGCAATCCACAGTCAGATCCAAAAGCTGTGAGAAGGGGCTGGCAGGATGAGCAGGCAGTCATGAAGCAGGGGAAAGCATTTCCATCAGAGGGGAAAACGGCAGCATGATTGAGTGTGAGGCACGTGAGGAATCTTTACTACTTCAGTGAGACCTGTTATAAGTATGCCATGTCTTGTGTCCAAGCATGAAATTCTGCTCAGATTAACAGAAGCAATTTTAAAGCCGATTTCCATAGTGATTTTGGTCTTGAAACATTTTAGTCTAAGAAAATCTTAAAGTCCAATGTGTAAGACAACGCAAGTGGCGCTTCCCTGGTTGAAGAGGCGGGCAAGAGATGCAATGACTTCCTGTTCCCCATCCCTCCATCTATGCTATCCCCACATTGCCCTTGGGGAGAAAGCACAGTTTGAAAACCACTCAGTACTACCTCCTTGCTATGCCTGTAAATGAACCCATAGGTTAAGGAAAGATTCATTCCTTTACTCATTTCCCAGTAGCAGAAATAGCAGATTCACCCAAAAGGGGAAGCTTCAAACCAACCAGAGCCTAATTTCAAAGTGCCTCCTCTCTCCCTGCTACCTATTTTACCTCCCTGCAGTTCCTCAAAATGAAGCAAGCTATTAAACTATTCTTTCAACATTTGCCTAAATCCATTGCCTTTATTAGACACTATACTTTCATTTAAAAGAGGTGATTTGTTAAATGGATTATGCAAAAGGCTTCAGCATTACTGACTAACATCCTTCTGTACATATGTCTTTGTTAACTTCCCAGAACTGCCTTTGGCCATCTAACAGACCAGGAAAGATAGTCCAATTAGCCACCTTAGTCCATTCTCCTTGATCAAACCACCTTTTTGCTATTTCACATTCTTTCAGATTCTCAGATTTAGTGCCATCCTATCTGGACGCCAGATGTTTTATTTGAAAACAGTTACTAGAATATAAATGGAATGAAAACTAATCAGGTTGTTATAAATTCAAATAACGTAGAGCATTTCTTTGAGAAAATCTTTGGTGACTGAGCAAGCAAAGAAGTATTCTTATCAAATGAAACTTGGGCATCACACGAGAAAGCACTGGGTAACCTTTCCACATAGCTTTGGGCACTCCATCAATATTAACCAGCAGCAATAAAACCACCACGGCCATGACCTGCAATGCCCCTGATTCTCTTGGCTTCTCATGAAATGTCTAACCTGTCGAACGGTATGATGTTTGTAAGGGAAAAACCTGTAAGCTGAAAGTCTAATTCGGCACTTAGTAGGAGAGAGAAGCTTGGTTCTTGTCAAGTAAGTCTAAAAGTTCAAGTATGTATTTCTAGATGCTGATAATAAATGTAGTCACTTCTATGGTCAGCTACTTGGTGGGAATAACTTGGGCTCATGACACTGTTTGTGAAGTCAAGCCTGACCATCAGCATAGAACATTGTGGATACTTTGTTTACTTGTTACATTAGTTTGCTCAGACTCTCATAACAAAGTACCACAGGCTGGGTGACTGATACAACACAAATTTATTTGCTTGAAGTTCTGGAGGCCAGAAGTCTGAGACTGAGATGTTAGCAGGGTTGGTTTCTTGTAAGATCTCTCTCTTAGTTTGCATACAGCCATTGTGTCTTGGCTCTTCACATGGTCTTTCATCCGTGAGTGTCTGTCCTGATCTCCCTTGCTTATAAAGACATCAGTTATATTGCCTTAGGGTCCCTTCTAATGATCTGATTTTCACTTAATTACCTCTTTAAAGGACCTACATCCACGCGTATAACATCCTGAGGTACTGTGGTTAAGACTTCAACATATACATTTGGAGGAGATACAGTTTGGTACATAACACTTATAATAACTAAAGGGAACATCATGTGCATTTATTACCAGTTCCTTATTTTATAGTTGGGGAAACTGGACACAAAGAAAGGAAGTGCTATGCCCAATAATAGATTTAAAGCAGGGATAGAATGAGAGATGGGCAGAACTTGGACCAGAACAAAAGTCTCTCAGTCTTTGAGTCCACTGCTTTCTCTGAAAATTTAGAGGGGGAAATATGATTCCATGCAAAGCTGTTTTATGTCCAATGAAGTTACAGTGTAAAAAGCATTAGAGTAGTTGCTTAATCATGTTTTCTATGGATGGGCACAGTGAAGTTCACTTCCTCAGTCTCAGATGTAATTGCACTGACTTCTGGTTTGAGACTGTTAAGCAAAACTAAGTGACTTCATTGATCTATCAAGAAATCAATTCCAGGTGCATTCAAGACTGGGAATGGGAAGAAAATATTCAAATCTCTACTTATCTTCTTCATCCTAAAGCAAGAAACCAATTGCTTTGGAGGCACTCATTGTATAGACTGAGTGCCTCAGGTGGTCAGGGGTAATGTGGCTCTGAGGTGAGAATGGATGTTTCCCAAGAGGCACTTTGAAGTGTTGCTATAAATTAGAGCACATAGCATGTGACTGGTTAAATGAATTTATGGTTTCTGTCATCTAGAATAAACTCAGTTGCCCCTCACAAAATGGACACATCTACAACCATCCGACCTTTGACAAACCTGACAAAAACAAGCAATTGGGAAAAGATTCCCTGTTTAATAAATGGTTTGGGGGAAACTGGCTAGCCATGTGCAGAGAGCAGAAACTGGACCCCTTCCTGAAACCTTACACTAAAATTAACTCCAGATGGATTAAAGACTTAAACACAAGACCTAACACCATAAAAACCCTAGAAGAAAATCTAGGCAAAACCATTCAGGACATAGGCATAGGCAAGGACTTCATGACCAAAAACACCAAAAGCATTGGCAACAAAAGCCAAAATAGACAAATGGGACCTAATTAAACTCCACAGCTTCTGCACAGCAAAAGAAACCATCATTAGAGTGAATCGGCAACCAACAGAATGGGAAAAAATTTTTGCAATCTACCCATCTGACAAAGGGCTGACATCCAGAATCTACAAAGAACTAAAACAGATTTACAAGAAAAAAACAAACAAGCCCATTCAAAAGTAGACGAAGGATATGAACAGACACTTTACAAAAGACGACATACATGAGGCCAACAAACATGAAAAAATGCTCATCATCACTGGTCATTAGAGAAATGCAAATCAAAACCACATTGAGATACCATCTCATGCCAGTTAGAATGGCGATCATTAAAAAATTGGGAGACAACAGATGCTGGAGAGGATATGGAGAAATAGGAACACTTTTACACTGTTGGTGAGAGTGTAAATTAGTTCAACCATTGTGGAAGACAGTGTGGCGATTCCTCAAGGACCTAGAAATAGAAATTCCATTTGACTCAGCAATCCCATTACTGGATATATACCCAAAGGATTATAAATCGTTCTACTATAAGGACATATGCACACGAATGTTCATTGCAGCACCGTTTACAATAGCAAAGACCTGGAACCAACCCAAATGCCCATTGATGATAGACTAGACAGGGAAAATGTGACACATATACACCATCGAATACTATGCAGCCATAAAAAACGATGAGTTCGTGTTCTTTGTAGGGACACGGATGAACCTGGAAACCACCATTCTCAGCAAACTGACACAAGAGCAGAAAATCGAACACTGCATGTTATCACTCATAGGTGGGTGTTGAACAATGAGAACACATGGACACAGGGAGGGGAGCATCACACACTGGGGTCTGTTGGGGGGAAATAGGGGAGGGACAGTGGGGGTTGGGGAGTTGGAGAGAGATATCATGGGGAGAAAGGCCAGATATAGGTAATGGGGAGGAAGGCAGCAAATCACACTGCCATGTGTGTACCTATGCAACAACCTTGCATGTTCTTCACATGTACCCCAAAACCTAAAATGCATTTAAAAATAAATAAATAAATATAGGGAGGAAAATCCCAGAGAATTTTACATAATTGACAGAAAAAACAACTTATTTTTTTAATTCTGATTTTTTGTAGGCACATAGTAGGTGTGTATCTACATCTCACCCTTTATACATTTACATTGTTGTCGTGTGTTCATTATGTACGTCGGACGCTGTAAGGTACCAAACATATTTTACAATGTTCCTGAATATATGTGTAAGTAAACATACATGTATTGTAAATTCTTGCTCAGACTATTCTTTTGTTGATGTATGATCAAAAAGGTATGGCAGCCACTGACCAGAGTATTTAAAAAAGTGAAAGGAAAAGATTGGTGCCTTTCCACAAGAAACTTCCCTTTCTTCTAGAGCTTTCTGGTACATAGTAGCAGATTCACATTTGGGAAGAGGGATTGTTTTTATTTTGTTTAACTTTTTATTGAAGTTTAAGATACATACAAAAGTTGCACAAATTATAATCCTCAAGGTGAATGCATTCCCGTATCCAACACCCACATAAAGAAATAGAACAATTCCAGAATGCCAGGAGCCCCTCTCGTGGCCCTTGCCAATCAATCGCTAGCCTGGCCAAGGATGGGAAATATTCTGCTCTTACCCCACAGCTTTGGAATGCCTATTTCTGACCTTTGTATAAATGAAATGTGCTATGTGTCTTTTTCTTATTGATTTGTAAGAGTTCTTTAAATATTCTGAATATACCAGCTAAGACCTTTGATTCAATGTTGAGAAGAAACAGCTATGGTAGGCTTCCCTGTTTCATTCTCAGTCTCAGGGGAAATCTTTCACTATTTCACTATGGTGTTTTCTAAAGTGTATTTGTTTTTTCAAGATCATCTTTTTCAGTTTAAGGAAATTCCTTTCTATTATCATTTTGTAAATAATTTTATGATAAATCAGTGTTGTGATAAATCACTTTTCCTGTATCTATTAATAAAGTGAATTACATTTGTTGATTTTTTTATTGATTTTAAAAGGCTTTGGACTCTTAAAATCAATTTGTGATATGCTATCATATTGTCATGTTGCTGGGATTAATTAGCTAATGTTTTGTTTAGGGTTTTTATTTCTAAGCTGATGCAAGACAGAGAATTACAATTTTATTTCTTTTAATAATCTTATCAGTTAAGGATTAAGATTATATTGCCTCAAAAATTTGGCGGTATTATTTTTTCTTTTCATATTGTCTGGAAGTATTTGTGTGTCTTTTTCTTATTGATTTGTAAGAATTCTTTATATATTTTGGATGCAAGCACTTTGCATTGAAAATATGTATATATTCATATGCATTGAAAAATGTTACCTTCCATTCTATAACCTGGCTTGCCTTTTTACTCCCTTAATTATGTATTTTAATAAGTAGAAGTTTTATGCTATTTCTTTCTTTCATGTTTATAAAAATTTACTTGCCACACTATCTCAGTTTTTTTGTGCTAAGGCTTTTAGAAACAGAATCAATTTCTTTAACTAAAATAGAGATTCTCAAATGTTTTCATTTTTTCTATCAATTTTAGTACACTGTGTTTTTTGAAGAAATGGTTTCTTTTTTCGACACTTTTTAATGTATTGGCATAAATATCTTCTTATTTTCTTCTTAATGTCAATTGACTCTGTAATCCTATGTCATTTTTGATGTTGGCATTTGTGTTTTTCTCTGTGTCTTCCTTGGTTGGTCTCTTTGTTTATCAAGGAACCAGCTTTGGTTTTGCCAATGTATTATCATTTGTTTTCTATTTCATGGATCTTTGTTCTTGTTTTTATTGTTTTCTTCCGCCTACTCTTTTCAGTTTGACTTGTTGCTATTTCCTAGCTTCTTGAAAAAGAAGCTTAGATCATTGATTTTCAGCTTTTATTATTTCTAATGTATGCACTAAAGTCTATAAATTTTCCTCTGAGCACTGTATTGGCTGCATTCCACAAATTTTGATATATAATTATTATTGAGTTGAAATATTCTAATTTCAATTATAATTTCTTTTTTACCCATTGGTTATTTAGGAAAATATTATTTAACTTCCAAGCAGTTGAGCATTTTCTAATTACCTGTTAATAATTCATTTCTATCTTCATTTATACTGTAAACAGATAACATAATCTGAATCATTTCAACTTTTTGACATTTATTGGGGCTTACTTTATGAGCCAACACATCATTAATTAGCATAAAAGTTTACTGTGCACTTGATAATATATATTTGGATGCTGTTTGGTGCAATGTTCTGTATATGACAATTAAGTCAAGTTGTAAAGATTTTCTAAATTCTTTTTTTTTTTTTTTTTGAGATGGAGTTTCACTCTTGTTACCCAGGCTGGAGTGCAATGGCACGATCTCGGCTCACCGCAACCTCTGTCTCCTGGGTTCAGGCAATTCTCCTGCCTCAGCCTCCTGAGTAGCTGGGATTACAGGCACACGCCACCATGCCCAGCTGATTTTTTGTATTTTTAGTAGAGACGGGGTTTCACCATGTTGACCAGAATGGTCTCGATCTCTTGACCTCGTGATCCACCCACCTTGGCCTCCCAAAGTGCTGGGATTACAGGCTTGAGCCACCGCGCCCGGCCCCAGATTTTCTAAATTCTTAATGATATTGACAGATTTGTATTACTCTTTTTAGTTCTCTCAGTGTTTGCTTTATTTTTAAACTATATTATTTGGCACATGCAGATTTAAGATTGTAATATTCTCTCTTTCTGGTAATAATACTTGCCTTAAATATGACTTTTCTAATACTAGTATACTATACTATTTTTTAATTTGTGTTTTGTGTGTGTGTGTGTTTCCTTTCTTTCACTTTAAACAACTTTGTGTCCTGATAGTTAAGGTATAGCCTTTGCAATAAGCATTCATTTTGATTTTTGCTTTTCAATCTTACCATCTTAGTCTTTTACTGGTAGTGTTTGGTCCATGTACATTTAATTCAATTTAATGTATACTTGGATTTATACACACCATCTAACAATTTGTTTTCTATTTCACCCATCTGATTTGTTTTTTTTTTTTTCTCTTTTGGAACCTAGTTATATGTATGTTAGATATTTTTTGCTGTGCCTCATATATCTATTTCACTCATCCACATTTTCATTTTTTCCTATATATGCTTTGTTTTATGTATTTGTTTTGAAACAGGGTCTCACTCTGTTGCCCAGACTGGAGTGCATGGTGCAAACATGGCTCACTTGCAGCCTCAATCTCCCAGGCTCAAGCAGTCCACCTGCTTCAAACTCCTGTGTATCTGGAACCACACGTAGGCATCACCAGGCTTAGCTAATTTTTTAAATTATTTGTAGATACAAGGTGTCACTATGTTTCCCAGGCTGGCCTTCAACTCCTGGGTTCAAGTGATCCACCTGCCTCAGCCTCCCAAAGTGCAAGGATTATAGGCATGAGCTACCATGCCCAGCCCAGATATGTTTTATTTTTAGATATTTTCTATTAATCTGTCTTCTAATTCTTTAATCCTGTCTTGTTATGTGTCTAATCTATGTTAACTCTATCCATTGGACACTTAATTTAACATATTGTAATTTTTATTTCTGAAATGTTTATTTTCTTTTGTCTAGGTTTCAGTTCTCTGGTAAAACTTTCAGTTAAACCATATTTCTTTCTTTTTTACTATTTTTCTGAGCAAAATAACTACAGTTGTTTGGAATCCCATATCTCTTAACAACAAAACTACATCACCTACAAGTGTGTTTCTACTATCTGATGTTTCTCTTGAAGTTTGGTTATATAATCATATTTCTTGGCATAACTAATGATGTTTGTTTGAACAACAGACATTATGACTTTAGATGATGTTATGTTTCACCAAAGTAAGTTCACATTTTCCTCTGCTAGGTATATTAGAATCAGGAAGAAGGCAGTCCCTTTTATCCAGTTGAGACTAAGCTATTAATATGTTAATAAATATTAACATATTTATTTTTGTTTATGATATTATTTATGTTATTTATAAATTATTATTATATTAATAAGAAATTTTTGATGTATTTTAACACCCCACTGTCGATATTGGACAGGTCAATGAGACAGAAAATTAACAAAGATATTCAGGAGTTGAATTCAGTGTGGGATCAAACGGATCTAACAGACATCTACAGAACTCTCCACCCCAAATCAACAGAATGTAGATTCTTCTAAGTGCCACATGGCACTCATTCTAAAATTGACCACATAATTGGAAATAAAACACTCCTCAGCAAATTTGAAAGAACTGAAATTATAACAATCTCTCAGACCACAGTGCAATCAAATTAGAACTCAGGATTTAAAAACTCACTTAATCCACACAACTACATGGAAATTGAACAACCTGCTTCTAAATGACTCCTGGGTAAATAATGAAATTAAGGCAGAAATCAAAAAGTTCTTTGCAACGGATGAGATCAAAGAGAAAATGTACCAGAATCTCTGAGTCACAGTTAAGCAGTATTAAGAGGGAAATCTGTAGCACTAAATGCCCACATCAGAAAGCTAGAAAGATCTCAAATCAACACCCTAACATCATAATTAAAAGAACTAGAGACGCAAGAGCAAACAAATATAAAAACTAGCAAAAGGCAAGAAATAACCAAGATCAGAGCACAACTGAAGGAGACAGAGACAAGAAAACCCCTAAAAAAAAATCAATGAATCCAGGAGCTGGTTTTTTGAAAAATTTAACAAAATAGATAGACTGCTAGCTAGACCAATAAAGAATAAAATAGAGAAAAATCAAATAGACACAACAAAAAAAAAGTTATAAAGATGATATCACCACTGACATCACAGAAATACAAACTACTATCAGAGAATGCTATAAACACCTTTATGCAAACAAACTAGGACATCTAGAAGAAGAGGATAAATTCCTGGACACATGTACACTCCCAAGACTAAACCAGGAAGAAGTCAAATCTCTGAATAGACCAATAACAAGTTCTGAAATTGAGGCAGTAATTAATAGCTTACCAACCAATAGAAGCCCAGGAAAGACAGATTCACAGCCAAATTCTACCAGAGGTACGAAGAAAAGTTGGTACCATTCCTTGTGATACTATTCCAAACAACTGAAAAGGAGGAACTCCTCCCTAACTCATTTTATGAGACCAGCATCATCCTGATTCCAAAACCTGGCAAAGACACAACAAAAAAAGAAAATCTCAGGCCAATACCCCTAATGGACATTGATGTGAAAATCCTCAATAAAATGCTGGCAAACCGAATCCAGCGGCACATCAAAAAGCTTATCTGCCACGATCAAGTTGGCTTCATCCCAAGATGCAAGGCTGGTTCAACATATGCAAATCAATAAACGTAATCCATCACATCACTGGAACCAATAACAAAAACCACATGATTATCTCAATAGACACAGAAAAGGCCTTAGATAAAATTTAACATCCTTTAGGTTAAAAACTCTCAATAAACAAGGTATTGATGGAACATCTCTCAAAATAATAAGAGCTTTTTATGACAAACCTTATCATCCTGAATGGGCAAAAGCTGGAAGCATTCCCTTTGAAAACCGGCACAAGACAAGGTTGCCCTCTCTCACCACTCCTATTCAACATAGGATTGGAAGTTCTGGCCAGTGCAATCAGGCAAGGAAAAGAAATAACGTGTATTCAAATAGGAAGAGAGGAAGTCAAATTGTCTCTGTTTGCAGACGATATGATTCTAAACTTAGAAAATCTTATCGTCTCAGCCCAAAAACTCCTTAAGCTGATGAGCAACTTCAGCAAACTCTCAGGATACAAAATCAATGTGCAAAATTACAAGCATTCCTATATGCCAATAATAGACAAGCAGAGAGCAAAATCATGAATGAACTTTCATTCACAATTGCTACAAAGAGAATAAAATACCTAGAAATACAGTTAACAAGGGATATGAAGAACCTCTTCAAGGATATCTACAAACCACTGCTTAAGGAAATAAGAGAGGACACAAACAAATGGAAAAACATTCCATCCTCAAGGATAGGAAGAACCAGTATCATCAAAGTGGCCATACTGCCCAAAGTAATTTATGTATTCAGTTCTACTCCAATCAAACTACCACTGACATTCTTCTTCACAGAATTAGAAAAAACTACTTCAAATTTCATATGGAACCAACAAAGGGCCCATATAGCCAAGACAATTCTAAGTAAAAAGAACAAAATCAATGTGCAAAATTATAAGCATTCCTATACACCAACAATAGACAGGCATCATGCTACCTGACCAAATTATACTGCAAGACTGCAGTAACCAAAACAGCATGGGACTGGCACAAAAACAGTCATATAGATCAAGGGAACAGAATAGAGACCTAATAGAGAAATAACATCACACATCTACAACCATCTGATCTTTGACAAACTTGACAAAAGCAATGGGAAAAGGATTCCCTGTTTTATAAATGGTGCCGGGAAAACTCGCTAGCCATATGCAGAAAACTGAAACTGGACCCCTTCCTTATACCTTACATAAAAATTAATTCAAGATGAATTAAAGGCTTAAATGTAAAGCCCAAAGCCATAAAAATCCTGGAAGAAAACCTAGGCAATACGATTCAGGACACAGGCATGGGCCAAGACTTCATGATGAAAACACCAAAAGCAATTGCAACAAAAGCAAAAAATTGACAAGTGGGATCTAATTTAAACTAAAGAGCTTCTGCACAGCAAAAGAAACTATCATCAGAGTGAAAAGGCAACCTACAGAATAGGAGAAAATTTTCACAATCTACCCACCTGATGAAGGGCTAATATCCAGAATCTATAATTAACTTTAACAAATTTACAAGAAAAAAAAAATCAACCACATCAGAAAACGGGCAAAGGATGTGGACAAACAATTCTCAAAAGAAGACTTTATGTGGCCAAGAAACATGAAAAAAGCTCAACACCACTGGTCATTAGAGAAATGCAATCAAAATCACAATGGGATACCTTCTCATGCCAATCAGAATGACAATTATTAAAAAGTCAAGAAACAATAGATGCTGTCGAGGCTCTGGAGAAACAGGAATACTTTTACACTGTTGGTGGGAGTGTAAATTAGTTCAACCATTGTGGAAGACAGTGTGATGATTCCTCAAGGATCTAGAACCAGAAATACCATTTGACCCAACAATCCCATTATTGCGTATATACCCAAAGGATTATAAATCATTCTACTATAAAGACACATGCACATGTATGTTTATGGCAGCACTATTTACAATAGAAAAAACATGGAACCAACCCAAATGCCCATCAATGATAGACTGGACAGGGAAAATATGGTACCTATACACCATGGAATACTATGCAGCCACAGAAGGGAATGAGATCATGTCCTCTGCAGGGACATGGATGAAGTGGGAAGCCATCATCCTCAGCAAACTAACACAGGAACAGAAACCAAACACTGCATGTTCTCACTCATAAGTGGGAGCTGAACAGTGTGAACACATGGACACAGGGAAAGGAACTACATACACCAGGGCCAGTCAGGGCATGGGGGCAGAGGGAAGGGAGAGCATTGGGACAAACAGCTAATGCATGTGGGGTTAAAAACGTAGATGATGGATTGATAGGTGCAGCAAACCATCATGGCACATGTATACCTATGCAACAAACCTACACATTCTGCACTTGTATCCCAGAATTTAAAGTAAAATAATTTTTTTTTAAATCCATCTAAAAGGTTTTTCTTTTACTTCTTTGATTGTTTTATGGAGGAAAATTACATTAGGGCCAATATTTATGTTTAAAATCTTGTTTATTTAAAGGCCGAGAGCAATGCAGAATAACAATTAAATGGTCCTTTCGTAATTTGAAATTTAGCCAGTCATAGGGTAATTATGAAAAGCAACCAGTTAAATGAACATAAAGCAAGTTGGCAAGAAATCTGCAGAACATGGTGACTTGTGTAGTGTTCTCTTCTCACTGTCCAGTAGAAACCCTCTGTTGTACTAGCCAAATGTCAAATGGAGTGATTGAGAACACCATGACCACTTAAATATACTACACACATCATTTGCCAATTTTTCTACAAGAGTAAGATATTTACAAAAACTACTTTTTAATAATGTATTAATACTGACCTGAATTTTATCAGGATATGAATATTACAGGGTAAAATATATATTCATATGAGCATATGTCTCACTGAAGATATTATTTTGAACCTATTATTTATCATATTTTGAATAGAATAAAACTTTAAAGTGTGAGGATGTCCAATGTATCTTGGAAATAGGTACCAAAATTTTCCTATTAACATAAATACTAATAATTTATAAATAACATAATAATAAACAAATCTCATTTATTTACAATGACAACATATTAATAATGTTAATATAATAATGAATAAATATTGTTAAATGCTTAACAATCTTTTGTAAGAGTCAGTGCTTCCTACTTTATGCCTCATCTCATTGAATAATCTCATCAGCTATATGAGTAGGTGTTCTGGACCTAATTTTACAGATGAAGACACTGAGCTTGGGCTTATGCCCAGGTCTGTTTGATTCCAAAGCTAGTACTCTTAACCACAACAATATGTTGTTTATGAGGTTAAATGCAAGCTGATGTCTTTATTTCCAATTTGATAGATACCTATTTCTTGCTCCATTTCAAGCTGCATTCGATAAGGTGCAAATGAAATGTATCAATTCTACTGCTTAAAGGTTCAAATGAATGTTGACTGAGGAGAAAAGGCTGCAACTAAAAAGAATTTCTGGCATTATCTGAATATTGCAATTTTTTGTGTCATCCTTCCAACAGGAATTTATAAAGCTGATCTTATAAATTCTTCCCATCCCTGCCCTTTCTCTGCAAAGTTTCTGTCCCTGCTTTCCTGCTGCTTCTTCAGTGTTTTATGGACTACCCTGATCCTTTACTGTCCACCAACCTAGATTCTAATGAAAGGAACTGTGTTAATCCAATCCGCTATCAATCCTAGGTACATTGGGCTGCATTTGGTGATTGATTACTTTTTTTTTGTTTTCAAGACAGCATCTTACTCTGTCGCTCAGGCTGGAGTGCAGTCGTGTGACTTCAGATCACTGCAGCCTCCACATCCTGGGCTCAAGTGATCCTCCTGCTTCAGCCTCCCGAGTAGCTGGAACTACAAGCACAGGCCACTACACTTGGCTACATTTTTTTTTTTTGTATTTTTTGTAGAGACAGCGTTTCGCTATGTTACCCAAGCTTGTCTTGAACTACTGAGCTCAAGTGATCCGCCTGCTCTGGCCTTCCAAAGTGCTGGGATTACAGGCGAAAGCCCCTGCACCCACCCAGTGGTTATTTTTTGAACAAAATCGTAACTTATTGTAGAATGAGCTTGACCCCTCCTAGCTTCCTTTTTCCCTTCACCTATGCCTTTAACAGCAACCATCATTGCTGTTTTAGTTGTTGTTATTGTTGTTCGTGTGTCTTAAATAAGGCTTTCATTTTTCACCGTTTAACCAGCTCTGTCTACCTTACTGATATTTCCCCACCATATGCCTCTTTCTTGTTCATCTTAACAGAGATGTCAAAGACTCAAATCTCATCATAAATTAATTTCACTTCCTCTGGGACACTCAAAAGTTTTAGGTCTCTATAAAAGCATCTACTATAAATCTACTTTTTTTCTATTCTGCAGTTTTTCTATCATTTTTAATCAAAACAATAAGAATAAAGGTACATCTTAAGTAATAATCCCCATGCCCATGTTATTTGCATGATATTCCATCTTAATTTTTCTGATCTTATTATCAGTTCATTATTCAAAGTAACTTTTTTTCTCTTTCCTCAGGTTGAATGACTTGTAGTTAAAAGTATTTTTAATGGTTTTAGAAACTTCCTTAGATAAATTCTATAAATTATAGTCCAATGTTTCGAAGTAACACTTAGGAATAAAACTCTTCTGAACATTGGCAGATAGGGCTCTAGGAAATAGGGATCAGTGTAGCCAGGCAACGATTTCAGAATCATCACATGGTCACGCAGTAAGGTGAATATGAAAAATGCAGGCTGAGGTTCTATAGAACCTCTCTGGAGGGGATGTCTTAATATTAGCATTACAAAAATGTCTCCAGCTCCCCAATCTTAAATACATAATTTGTGAATAATATTATGGGTTTGCAGCAGCAGTGAAGTATGATATATTGTTAATGCTTTTTGCAAATGTTAGAGTGGATATCTGTGCAGGCTCTATTGTCTCTGATGGCTTTCATATGGCACAGTCCCTGCTAAACTAGAGATTTTACTGTTCTGCAGATCACTAGAACTTTTATTACATCTAAATAATAATAGCCAATTTTAGGACCAATTCATAGCAATCGAGTTTGCAATTTTAGGATTTTCTCTATGAATCTGGCTTGTCCTCCCTGGAATCTAAGCTTTCATTCTAGGGGAAAAAAAGATAAGTTAACTTTTTGTAGCTCTCTTGGATAGACAGACAGTCCTAACAAGATTTAAATACTGTGCTAGAAAGCCAAGCATATCAGGTTCCAATTAACATTCTCAATCCACACTCATCTCAATACAGGTTGAAGGAGATTGGGCTATACTGAAGGGTTGTACTTATAAAGTGATTATGAAATTTTCTCCTGTCATTCAGTTTGGTATGATATCTCTGGGCAATTTCAGATGTTGCTGCTGTAGCAACAGCCTACTTAGTGCTTGTCACATACGTGATCATTCAGAAATTGTGAGGGAGGAGTCGTGATTTATAATGTGCTACAAATTGCTCTCAGCACTAGACTACAAATTCAAATATGATAGTTGATACCAATCTGCAATGTATTTTGGAGTAATCCCAATTGCTTATGAAAATCCCTTGATGGTTTGGGGATATATTTTGTCTACCAAACAGTCACTCTGACTGCATTGAGAATTCAGACACAATTTTTAAAATGCAGAAGGGATTTCAGGGCAAATTAGATTTTTCAAACCCCAAGTGTTCCAAATAGAGGCATCTTTGCTTTCAGCACCAAGACCCTGCAAGACTCTGCAGATAGGGGGTCTCTGAGAAAAAACTTCATTCCTGGTAAATATGACTGGGGTGGTCAACTGAGCACAACTTTAAATCACCTATGCATGTTAGGTATTTTCCTACGTGAAGAGAAAATGGCACATTTCTCCTCATTTCCTTTCACATCTTTATTGCACAAGAGCAGCTAGTATATGCTCTTTCTTTCTTTCTCTCTCTCTCTCTCTCTCTCTCTCTCACACACACACACACACACACAAGTAAATCCATTGGCAACTATTTGTACAATAGCCTAAAAAGTGCTAGCATGGAAACCAGTGTGCAATGTGGCCACTGAATCAATAGAGTTATAACCTAGTTTGATTACTTGATTAAAATCCAATACAACTATAATGCATTACTTGCTTAGAATTTGATAATAAAATCATCATAAACTAACGTCAAGTTCAAGTGCCTGTATCTAACTTGAGGGGAAAGAAGCAGACAGGGGAAAGAACTAGACTAATCAGTACACTGCAACCAGCAGGGAAAGGAGGCATTCTCAATGGGCTTGCCCTGAGCTCCTGTCAGCTGAACACAATAGCCAGCAAGAAGGCATGGACAGTTGGAAAAAAAGGGAGGCAAGTTGTTTTTCTGGCAATGAACATGATCATTGCCCACTGAAAGACCTAGGAAAATTGCTTAACACCAGTCCTGAGATCAAGGATAGGCTAGGACAGGGTGATGTGTTCTTAATATGTTACAGATAGGGAGGAGGCCCATAGACATGTCTTATGTCCGAAGTTAAAGCCTTATATTTGTTTGTTAGGGCTTCCACAAGGTACCATAGACTTTGAACCCCAAAGACTGGGTACCTCAAAAAAATTAAATTTATTTTCTCACAATTCTAGAGGCTGGAAGTGCCAGATCAAGGTGTCAGCAGTGTTGGTTTCTTCTGAGGCTTCTTTCTTTGGCCTGCTGGTGGCCACCTTCTTCTCCATGTCTTCCCATGAGCTTCCCTTTGTGTGTGGCTATTTAGTAATCTCCTCTTCTTATATGAACATCAGTATATTGAATTAGGGCAATCCTAATGACCTCATTCTAACTCTTGAAAGAACCTACCTCCAAATACAGTTACACTCTGAGGTACCGGGAGTTAGAACTTCAAGATATAAATCTGGGAGAGGACATAATTCAGTCCATAACAAGCCTAGACGTTGACATTACTTATGTTTCATCTCTACTAAGTTTTCTCTTTCCTTATGCTTTTGCCACGTTAGCCAAATGCATTTTGACACACTGGGTCCTCCCTGCTTGATATAGTAAGAACATGTTAAAGAAGCCAATCAATGATCTGACACTTCTTGGTTCTAAAATGGGCCTTCTAGTTTTATTTATGCAGTTACCAACTATCTTGTGCTATGAACTTCAGAGGTTTGTGTTATAGTTCACAGTTAGCCATGTGACTTGCATTGGCCAATAAAATGTAATGAAAGTGACGTGTGCCACTTGCAAGTAGAAGCATTGACAGCCACTGTGTGCTTCCACCATGTTCTCATTTCCTCTGGCCATAAGCCCTAAATTTTCCCAGATTGAGCACATATTTGAGCAAAATTAGCCTTTGTTGTTGTAAGCCACCAAGATTTTTGGAGTGGTTACCATAGCACGGTTGAGCTGAAGCTGAGTGATACATCTTACATTCTTACCCCTGCCCCTGAGTCTCCTGTTCATCTATATTGTTGAACAATTCATCATTTACTAGAAACCCCACTAGCATGTCCCATATAGATCCATCTGCCCAACCTGGGAAGTGTCATAAGTTCTCGTTGCTTAAATAAAACTCTGATTCCTTTTTTTTCCTTAATCAGCAATCAGAAAAAGCAATTTGACCAAACTGACATATAGGAAGTTGTGCAGAAACCTCTTCTGCCCAGGTTGATGTGTAACTTTTCTACAGAAACCTCTGACTTTTTTTTATTTCATAGGTTTTTGGGGGACAGGTGGTGTTTGGTTACATGGATAAGTTCTTCAGTGGTGATTTCTGAGATTTAGGTGCACTCATCACCTGAGCAGAGTACACTGCACCCGATGTGTAGTCTTTTATCCCTCACCCCCTCCTACTCTTTTCCCTGGGTCCCCAAATTCCGTTGTATGATTCTTATGCCTTTTTGTCCTCACAGTTCAGCTCCTACTTATCAGTGAGAACGTATGAGGGTTGGGAACCTCTGATTTAAAGAGAGATGTATTAATCCAAAGAAAAGACTCTCTAATAATGAGATTTCATAAGTTTTCTCCGGAACAGGAAGGACATTCCAGCATCTGTAACACTGCTTTATGTACTTATAAATACCCCTCCCTGCCACAGTTAGAAAAAATAATCAACATGTATATTCTAGTGATCATATTCAAGATACAATTTGAATTACATATACCTGTAACTACTTACCATGTGCAGACACTGTGCAAGACTCTTGCATACATGATTCCATGTAATCTCCTTAATGGCTCTATGCAACAGGTATGACTTTCCCCATTGTGCAGATAAGTAAATAACTCTCTGGTTCATATGCCTGGAGAGGGACAGATGCCTGCTCACAACATTGACATGGTGCTATGTAACAATACATCTTTTATTCTCAGCGTCTCGGGGAAAATAAAGCATTATTGGGGAGTTTTAAGTTTTTTCCATCTTGCTTTATAATCTATGCTTTAATTTTTTAATGATATTTATGTAAAGGGGAGTAAATGGAGACAGGTATTTCCCATAAGAATGTCTTAGTAAATTCAAAATCCAAAGTTTATCTCTTCTGTTTCAAATACTTAGAAATAATAGATGAGAAAGAAAACATGACAAAAGAAAAAAGAAAACAACAAACCAGAAAGATGTATCAAGGCTCAAAGCAACTCAAAGGTCCCTATGGATCAATGACACAGAAACCCAGAGAAGTAATGGGGTGTTGAGGGAGATGCTAAAACCACAGCCTATCCAATTCTGGTGGTCATTAAGCTTGCTCCAACAAGGTAATGGGGACTAAAAGTGTTCCATGCCAGACAGGCACCTAGAGCTAGGCTCACTGCTTGAAGCCAGAAGCTAGAGGGTGTCTCTCTACTGTCCTAAAAGGAGATTATTTTTTAATGCTACTGAATGAGGACTGAGGCTTCAGTTGTTAAAAAGCCAGGAGTCAAGCAAAGTGGAAGGAACCAAGTGGCCTTCTGGTTCTGTGAACAGATGAGCTATGTTTCAAATACTATCAGAAACACTGTATGATGATAAAACCTTGTTCTTAACCAGAGTGCAGGGGTTTGAGTGAATGCAGCAGTATAATTTCTAGGTAGAAAGAAGTGGGTACAAAGGGAGAGAGCAAAGGAAAAAACAATCTCCCCACTTGAGTTCATAAACCCAAATCCCAAAACACACAAAAAAGAACATTCACAGACAGCCAAACATGTTAATTAATTAGTTAAATAAACTCACTTCAAATGAGATCCATGCCATAAAACGGTCTAACAAAGACTTTAAAATATGAGGTTAGGATGGTCAAAAATACAAATGAGCAACAGCATCTAGAAACACATAATAACAAATAAAAACGAGATACTTATAAAAATAATTACAAGTCTTAGAATTTTAAAAATATAGAGAAATAGAAAAAATGAAGGGAATAAATTCTAGACTGGGCTGAAGTGATTTGGTAAATTTGAGCAGTTCTGATATGTATTCAATGGGAGGTCCAGCGAAAGATCATTGAAAAAATGATGGTTGAGAATATCCCAGAGATGAAGAAAGCCATACATCCTTAGACTAAATGTGTGCTTCAAGTTCTGAGAAGGATAAGAAGGAATAAATCCACGCCCAGTTTGAAAAAAATCTAAAAGCTGCCAAAAATGACAGATTACCTACAAAATAATAGCAATTAAGTTGGCAACAACACTTTCATTATCAAAAAATACAGGCCAAAAAGCAATAGAATAACATTTTCCAAGTACTCAGGTAAGGAAATAGTAAATCTCAGATTTTTACACAGCTAAACATTTAATTAAGAGTCAGGGAAAAATAAAGGCTTTTTTACACGTATAAAAATAAAAGAGTTTACCACTCGCAGATGCTAATTAAAAGATTTATTAAAGAATATGTTCAGCGTGAAGGAAAGGGAAGCTAGACTGAAGATAAATGTGGATGATTTGCCCAGCTCCACCATATCCACTGCCCCTAGCCATAGGATGATTCTATTTTCCTATCCCCCTTGAAGTCATGCTTGGCCATATGACTTGCTTTGGCCAAGGAAATGCGAGCAAGCATGATGGATAATTCTCTTGCATGGAAGCTTTAAGAGCCAGCGTGCCCTCTCCCCTCTGCCTCTGCTGATGCCGGCTGCTCCTTCAGGTGGCCTTTGGAATGCAGAAGCTGAATCCTAGCCAGCCTGGGGTGTAAACAAGAAATTAAACTGTATTGTTTCAGCCTTACTTTTAAATTTGTTACCACAGTATTATGACTAGGAAAGACAATTATGCAAAATTGGAGAGATTACAGAAATTGATAAAATATGCTGGGAAATTAATTAAAAATCAATTAGAAAAATACTAATTTTTAATGAACTTCCAAATCTCTGGGCAACGATAGCACAGAATACGTTCAAAGGAGAATGTAAAAATACTCTAGAAGAAATACTGAATAATCTTAAGCTTTGTTTAAAAATGTATAAGATAAAGGTCAGGCACAGTGGCTCACAGCTGTAATCCCAGCACTTTGGGAGGCCAAGGCAGATGGATCACTGGAGGTCAGGAATTCAAGATTGTCCTGGTCAACATGGTGAAACCCCGTCTCTGCTAAAAATACAAAAATTAGCCAGGGGTGGTTGGTGGGTGCCTGTAATCCCAGCTACTCGGGAGGCTGAGGCAAGAGACTCACTTGAACCCAGGCGTGGTGAGCCAAGCTCGTACCACTGCCCTCCAGCCTGGGCGACAGAGCAAGATTCCATCTCAAAAAGTTAATTAATTTATTAATTAATTAAAAATGTATGGATAAGTATATGTGTTTAAAATTTAAGATACTCACCAGCAAAACAGAAAAGCAATCTGAAGCTTTCAAACCATAAAGTAGGGAAAGGGGGTACTGACAACTCCCCCAATTCATATGAAATTAGGACAAAGAGAGAAGGGGGGGAGAAAAATTATGATGAACAGAAATCAAAAAAGAATATGGCAGAAATTACAAGAAAATGAAAGGAGAAAATCAAAATATTAAAATATTTTAATTTTTAATAAAATACATATTAAAACACCAATCAAACTGGATCAAGCTGAATCTAATCACATTGAATTTTTTTAAATTCACTTATTTGCTGCACTGTGAAAAACATACCTAACACAAAGTCACACAAAAAGATACGGGAAAGAACACCAGAGAAATTGTTTCCAGCTGATTTGTACTCTCCCCAGAATTCATGTGTTGAAGTACCACCCCAGAACTATTTGGTGATGGGGTCTGTGAAGAGGTAACTCAGTGAAAAATGAGGTC
The DNA here is from genome assembly GCF_001604975.1 of Cebus imitator. NCBI lineage: Eukaryota > Metazoa > Chordata > Mammalia > Primates > Cebidae > Cebus > Cebus imitator. The sequence continues at coordinate 5,940,057 of NW_016107327.1, read as the reverse complement.
ACTCAGTGGGCCCTAATCCAATATAACTAATGGCCTTATAAAAAGAGAAAATTAGGACACAGAGACACACAAAAGGAAGACCATATGAAGACACAGGGAGAGGACAGACATCTGAAAGCCAAGGAGAGGCCTCGGGAGAAACCAACCCCGATGACTCAGACTTCCAGCCTCCAGAACTGTGAGAAAATGAATTTCTGTTGTCTAAGTCATCCATTCTGCGGTACTTTCCTCTGACATTCCTAGCAAACTAATACATTCATCAAAAAAAAAAAATGCTAGTGGCAATATGAATATCAGATGAAACAGAATTAAAATAAAAAAGAATTAATAGCATGACAATGAGACATCAACCCAATCATGCAAAAGGACCAGTCTACTAAGACATAAAGCCATTCCCTCTTGAACCCTCTCCAGCAAATTAGATCCTACCCCTCCAAAAAAAAAAAATCAGTACTTCACATTATCAAAAACTAGTAGTCGGTTTCCAGTATTCATCTAACACAGCCTTTTGCAGCATTCGGCAGAGTGGATGATACCCTCCTTCTAGAAAGCCTTTCTTCACTTTTCTCCTTGACACAATACTCTCCTCCCCTTCTCCCTCTCACTGGCTGCTCTGCCTTTCCCAGCCTTAAATACTAGCTAGAGGTGCCAGGCACAGGCTTCTTACTCAACAGAGTACGTTGTAAATGCATAAGGCAGGAAACTAAATGCAACAAAAGACACTTACCAAATAGAAACGAACAATAGGAAGCATCAATAAAATAAAAGCTGGTCTTTGGAAAAACAAGATCTTAAGTAATATGAGCAAATAAAAAGGACATCACTACATACGGAGGAGGACAAAATCATGAGAAGTACTTTACATAACTTTGTGACAATTACTCGATAATTTTGCATAAAAACAAATTTATCAACATTGAAGAAATAGAAAACCTAACTAAATTAATGAACTACACATTGAAAAAAACTAGCAGCCAAATCTCTCCCACTCGCAAGCTTTCTCCTCAAAATAAGTGGCACAGTTTTACAGATGAGGCTTAACAAACCTTTAAGAAACCCATAATCCCCATCTTAAAAACTATTTAATAAAAAAGAGAGTGGGAGGACAAGCCAGATACCCAAAAAGAACAAAGACAGTAGAAGGAAAGGTAGAAAAACAAAACAAAGCAAAGCAAAATCATATAGGAAACAATTGATACATTTCATTCATTAAAATTAAAAGCTTTCCTACATCAAAAGATAGCATAAGCAAAACAAAAAATTTATCCCAGAAAAATAACTTCTGGGAGAAGTTATTTGCATATACAGTCTATATAAAACAAAGGAATATGTGAAAAACTTATAAAAGCAGAAAAAAAGGAGAAATTAATGCAACAAATGGACAAAGTATATACCCAAGCAATTCACAAAACTATAATAGCCAATAAGCTTATAAAGAAATGCTCAATCTCATTAGTAATCAAAGAAATGCAAAGTGAACCAACAATGAGATGCCAGTTTATTCCCAACATACTGACAAATCTAAAAGCCTCATCATACCTCATGATGAGAAGAATACTGAGAAAGGCCAACCTCTCATATGCTGTTGGTGAACCTATAAACTGGCTGCACAACTTTGGAGCTCAATATGGCAACAGTAAGTGAGAAGAGCATGCTTCACAGCCTAAAAAGTCCAATTCCTGGTATATAATTCAGATAAATTCTCTGGCACGTGTGACTTGCTCAAGAATGATTATTGCAGCAATTTTGTTGTAGCAGAGGGAAAAAATCAGAAACAACTTAAATGTTCATTAAGCGCAAATTGGCTAAATAAATTGTAGTATATTAATACAAAGGACTTTATACAGCAATCAAAATAAATGAATTAGAACTTCAATTATCAACATGGATAA
>NW_016107327.1:5821648-5938050 GCF_001604975.1 Cebus imitator | reverse complement strand
AATACAATTCAATGTTTGTATGTAGTATATATGTAGTGATTCTATTAGCATGGAAACATGCATAAGAATTACAATGTTAGCACTCAAGACAGTGCTAACATCTGGAGAAGGATTGTTATGTTACAAAGGAGGTATAATTCACAGCGGGCTTTAACTATGTTGCTGGATGAATGGATAGATGATTGATGGATAGATAGATAAACAGATAGATAGATAGAATTTTTATTTCCTTAAGAAAAGGTCCAAAGCAAGTAAGTTTGCTTTGTTAACATTTGTTAAAGTTCCATGGCATGTGAATGGGTGTTTGTTACATTCCTTATTCTCAATGATTCTTTTTTTTCCTGTATGTTTGGAGTAGTTCATAATAAAAAATAAAAACAAGGCAAGCAGCAGAAATATAACAAAATGGAGGACTAAAAGAAGAGAGGATATGGGAGCCAATCAGGTTAGAATTATCTGGAAACCGGGGAAAGGGAAACAAATAGGAGAAGGCAAAACGAAAAGGACCTGCCAAACAGACAACGAAGGTGAGCAGAAAATGGACAAAAGCAAGCCGCCGCCGGCTAATGTCTGAGGGAATGAAGGCATGCCAATACCATTTCATCCTCTCTTCCACTTCTGATTCCACTAACTCAACAGTTCCCCAGGAGACAGGGCTGGTGGCAAGAGAATCCAGGGTTGCATTGATCCCACGAACATCACCTCTGCTCCCATCGCTCCCAGCAGCTGGATCTCCATTAGCGCGCAGCGCAGGGGGCTGGGGAGAGTACGCTTTACTTACTTGTCTCCACTTAGGCACAGTCTTGTCTGTGATTCCTGAAATCTAATGATGAGAAAGGCATGTTGGCACTCCTAAGACTGCTTTTCTCTGCCATGGTAAATCACTCCCTGAGCATCGTCAACTTTAGGGAACTATTGACCATTTAATTCTAGGAGTAAAGCCATTTCTGCTTTCAGGAGAAATTGATGTGTGTTTTGTTCATACGATATAAAGTGGAACTTACCATCTTTAGTCCCAAACACTCCCCGTGTCTGCCTGTCGCTCTCCCCACTCAGTGACGCCATCTTGGCCTCTCCTTTCTTACCCTCCATGTTCTGTAGTTATCACGTCCTCTTTCCTGGGTCTCTACAAACTGCCTGCACAGTTCGTCTCCCTGCCTAAGGCTGCCCCTCTTAAAGACAGTCTCCAATCCACCATCTGATAAAGGTTGTTATAGCCCAGCTCTGATCTTCTTATTCTTTCCACAAGAAACACAGATGCTGCACCAACGTGTGAATGCAGAGCTCCAACTCTCTACTCCAGGATTGAAAGGAAGCCTGCTACGATCTGCTCCCTCCTCTCCTGCAGCTGTTCTGCTCAGCTCATGCAATCACTATGCACCCACGCTGTGCCCACCAAATGGTCATCCTTAAACATTTTCTACCGGCCATTTTCCACCTCTAAACATTTCCTTAGAAAGTTCCCTCTACTTTCTCTTTCTCCATCTCCACCTACGGAATTCCAATCTAGCCTTCAAGAGCCAGTTCGAATGCTGTCTACCCCAAGGCAGCTTCGCTAAAGCAAGCTCTGCCCACCTCAGAACTGACATGTGCAGCTGGCTACTCTGTTAAAGAGGTAGAGCATTGTTTCCAATTCATTCCTATGCTCCAGTCATATCTAGCACTGCGCCTTACACATAACAGGTACTCAACAGTACTCCAATGAAGGCATGTAAACATGCATTTATATATGGAATACCTATAACCATGTGCATTTTATAGCAGATTTGATAACTTTAGTCCAAACTTTCGTTACCTAGTAGTCCCTCAATATGTACTTGTGAGAATTAATGGATGACTGAGTAAATGAAGGGATGATTTTCCTATACTCACTTTGTAATTGAATCCGATGTCATAGATCACTGTACATCATTGTTGGTTGCTCTATGTTCTTTCCTCAAGATCCTCAGGAACACACTTCTAAGTTCTGAATGTAACAGATAAACATTAATTCAATTTAATATGGTTCTAAAGGGAAAATACAAATACAGGAGCCTGCCTGCGTCATATAAATGCATTGCACTTTACATTGCAACAGACAACACTAATAATTTGATATTCTTCTTCTTTTCATTGTTTACTGAACCCTCTGTTTGAGTTTATTCCTCTGCCTTTATTGAGAATAAGCTATTGAGAGCAGCCCCTGATGAATACTAGCCCACTTGATTATTTTTTTAAACAGCACTCAATCACCCTTCTTAGCCCTAATAGCATCTTTCTCTATAAATGACTGCCACAGGTGATTAGGTCACACTTTCTTGAAATATTCTATCTTTCATTTATAATTTTTAAATTAACCCAATTATTTCTAACAGTGCGTACCTTGAACACCAAAAAAAAAAAAAATGTATTGTTATGTTACTCAATTCATTGTTGAAAGGAGTTGGGAAAGCTTGTGGGAATGGAAATTGATTATGAAAGCAACACATCCTCTGTGCCCTTTACAACACCTCCTCCCAAAGGAGCCATCACTATGCCAGGACTACTAGGGCCACCAGCACCCTCTTCTGAACATCTAAGTGAGAAATGACCCTGTGCAAATGGAACTCAATTTTTTACAACGTCAATCAACTGATATTACTTCCAATGTATTATTTTCACTCACACAGCATTAAAAATATATATGCACTAAACCTTCAATCAGCTTGAAAAGAAGCTAACAAAATTTCGCCTATTTCAATAAGAGTCAATTTAGGGGCCTTTGTTGTGTCTAGAGGCAAGATTTTTCTCTTGGGTTATCTCAATACCACGAGTGTCAATCAAAGAGCCACACTCTAAAGACCAAGCGAATATCAGATGAGATCCATCACCAGGCTGAATTTTGGCCTGTATTTGTAAATGATTTCCTCAGCTGGGTCATCAATCACAAAGTCATCTGCATGGAGAGGGTACTTCATTATTGTTCTATGGGGCTCCAATTAAGTGGGACATGACAAACAGTTATCACGTTGACAGCTCATCCAAGTATCAGCAATTACCACAACCCGTGGCCTCGAGAGGAGTGTGGGCCTCTCTGCTTCCTGCTTAGGTGAAGGCTGACTGGAATAAAGTATTTCCTTCCAGCCGACTTCTGAGCATCCGGCTTCTCACAGAGAAAGAGTCCCCTCATAAAACACTCGTAGGCCTCCAATTCAATGTCTCAGGTACAATCTTGAGTTCACGTCCATTTTAAATTCCCACATACATGCAGAGTGACACTAATGCACGCAAAAATGCACTCTCCAAGCAAAAATAAAGGATAATTATGTGCTTTTCTTCATTCCTAGAACTCCCGGGAAAACTTAAGTATTGCATCACATTTTAGGTCCAAGCTCTGAAATTTAACCATGTTTCAGTGCAGTATTTTGTAGACTTGATTTGTATATTTTTATATTTACACAAAAGTGTTTAGTCTCTACCATACTGAAGGAGTTGTACCACTACATAGGAATGATAGGTGCTTTTAGCTCTTCAGGGAGAGCAGCATAGTAGCATTTAAGCTGCCTTTGATTGATTAAGGTGATTTGATTTTCTCTAATAACTCACAAGAGCTGTTGGGAAAATTGGATGGTATTTATAATTCTAATTTGTTGTACTCTGCGACTCTAGGAAACAACATTGTGGTAAATACATTGAAATGTCAGGGTTATCACTTGCCACACAAAGTTATTTTATTTTTCCCCCACTGAACAAATGCCAGCAGCTTAGCCTGCTGAGCCCAAGCTTATGTGAACTAGCGATCCAGGCAGCCTTTGGCAGTTGCGAGTGGCCATTTGGCCCGCCAGAGCTTACACTGCATAGATTCCCCGGGACGGTCTCCAACTTCAGGGTAGTCAGAGACTTTTCAGTGCTGCTGGGGCCCCCGTATCCTCCCACAGCAGCAGGCTGCCTCCTAAGAAGCTGGCTCCTCTAGCCGTTCCAAGAGGGAAACTTGAATACTGTTTTGGCAGCTTTGCAGCTCCATCTACTCTCTACCCATGGCTAAAGAAACTTTTTTAAAGTGCAAGAAGCAATGCTTTGGAATCTTCATCCAGAATGACTTTGAGGAAAGCTGTCCTGAAAGCTAGGACTCACTCCTTTGGCGAGCTCTGCTGTGGAGCCAGATGCCATTTTTCAGCATGGCAAGTTCATATAAGGATCAGAGCTCCAAGGACAATGTCCAAGGAAGGACAGCTCAGAGGCACCAACGATTTCTTCATCGACAGAGCTTCAGTCCTGCGGGTCCAAATCCATCTTCTGGGGAACACGGGGATCAGTTTCAGGAATCCTAATCTGCTATTCTCCTTTTTTTTTCCCATTCATTAGTAAATCTGACCAGATGACACAATTACAGTACGCTTTTTTAAACTGCATTATTGTTGGCTTTGTTAGAGACTCATTGTTCATGCTTGTGAGATGCTCATCTTCCAAATAAAGAAAGGAGGGGTGACGAAAAGTGTCTGGTCAATCAGCTAAGACAGGCAGGCAGGCCAGAGTTCCAGGATGCTTGCTCTCATCAACCAGGGTTCAGCTCAGCTTCTGGGTCTGAACAAAATAAAGTTTTTCAGATCATCCTGGCTTGGGCTCAGCTGCACGGTAAGGAATGCATTTTAAAAAATTAATTTGTCTCATTTTGTTTTTGATTTGTAGGACTTGCTCATTTTGATTTTATCTTATTTAATAATTATGTAAAGCGTATACCTACTTCAAAAGTCAGTCCTACCAAGCACTGGTTCTGTCTTCTCTGTCCTTTTCTCCTTCTAGGGGTAACCATTTTTATTAATTTTTAGTTTATCCTTCCATGATTTAAGTAAAAGCAAATATATTTAGACATTCCTATTGCACATCTTTCTTAGATATGAGATACCTTATCACATAGTGTTCTGCACTCTGCTATTTCCATTTACCCAGGAGACCACTCCTGAGCAGTATATATAGATATTCCACATTTCTTTTTACAGCTGCATAGTACTCCGGGAGTGCTGTCACTGTATCATTGTGCCATAGCTTATTCATTTAAATCCTTGTTGATAGACAGTAGGGGTTTTTTTGTCTTTTGAAATTATAAATAGTGCTCCAATAAATAGGCATGCATCAATGTGCTTTTGTATTTTTGCCAATTTATCTTTGAGATGGGTTCCTAGAAAAGGGATTGGTAGTCAGTGGATAATTATATACGCACTTAGCAACCCCCTTTCTAGGCTTGCTAGTCAATAGATAAGTGTGTATGTAATTCAGCTGGCTATTGCCTAGTTCCTCCCGTTAGGTTTATGCCATTTTTCCCTAGCACCAGCAATGTATGAGAGTGCCTGTTTCTGCTGAGACTCACCAAGAGAGAATACTTTCAACATTTTGGATTTTTAAGTGTGATGTCAATCTCCAAGGCTCTGGTCATCAGAACCAGCTCCACATTTCATGTAGAAAAACAATTTGTTTTTTCTGAGTGCTCACCTCAAAAAGCCACTTTGTGATTTTACTATTACCAGCTGTGACTCCCTTTCATCAGAAGAGTGCCTTTTCTCTAGGAATGAATGGAAATAAAAGCCCTTCCTATGATTCAGATGACCAAAAGAATCATGTGGTCACACAGGAGCCATTAGCAAGGCTTTCTACTCATTCAACAAAGATTTACTGAGTATCTCCCATGAACCTACTATGTGCTACTAAAGTGCTTTTGGACTAAGGTATGGGGCTGAAAGATTGTAAAGGTCTAGAAAAACTGTCTACTATGTCAAGATACAAGCTATACCATAATAGGTTCCAAACAACCCCAGGGAAGTGTGATATTCAGTCCTCGTCTAACCAGCTGTGAACAGCAACATGATGCTATTTGTCCAACTGCAGAATTTTGTGCTACCCGATCAACAAGGAAAACAAAGAAATTTTATATGTGACAGGTAGATGAAAGAAAAAGAAAGAACAAAAGCCAGGTTAAAAAAACACGAGACTTTCCTTTCTACTGGGTAGAAGGCTGATTCAACTCTACTGCCAGTAGCACTCAGTAACTTGCACATTGAAATTTATCAGTAAATGTTTGTGGAATGTAGGGATCATAATTTAAAAATATCTGTGTACTAGAGGAGAAATATCTAAACCTTCTTTCCCTAAATCATATGACATAAAGAACGTTGCTGATTGTAACCTTCCAATTTGGAAAGATCTCTTCCCATTCATCAAATTCTGAAATAACAATAACTGACCTTTGTTGGGTGGCTCATTTGTGCCAGACACACTTGTAAGCCCCTTACTTTGTTATCTTACTCAACACTCTAAACAACCCTGCTTTGCATGTTTTGGTGCAATTATTACCCCCATTTTACAGATGGGGAAAGTGAGGCACAAAAATGTTAAGTAACTTACCTACAGTTCAGTTCTTAAGAGTTCAGAGAATCAGGATATAGAATTAAGACTCTTGAATTAACTTGTAAACTGAAGCCTGTGGCAGAAGAATTCATTTGGGAATTTAGAGTTGCTATACATAGACTGACGTCCCTATTCCTAAGTGAAACTGTCACACCATGGCCAAGTCCATCATCCTCCCCTTGCTGCGCCTGTGGGTAGTTGACCCACCTCCTGGCCATTCTCGGTGGGTCTCATTCTGAGGTTCCATTTCTGCCTTGAGGCTTTTGCTCCAAATGAGTTGATCCTTAATCTGATCATCTATGCATGCAATTGGCCTATTCACCACTTCCCAGAAGCCTAGGCCTGGAGTATATAGTGCCAAATTCTTTACTGTATATTAATAGAAAGTACCTTACTCAGCCTTTCAGCTGTTTATATCACTGTGCAGTGGTTTTCCAGGATCCAGCTGCCATCAGTCTTCCCCATATGCCATCTAAAGAGAGATGAGCTTCAAGCTTCTATTGCCAGGCCTCCTGTCTTGCAATTTGATATCAATTACAGAATTTAGATAATGCTGGTAAAAATCATGAAGAAGCTTGATGTGACATCTATGGCTGAACTACCATTCTCCAATTTTTTAACAGCTTGATCTGAAACTGAGATCATATAAGGGCCACATCCTCTTAGCCATTCCAGAAAAATGTTGAGCTTCTTAATGCTATTTTATGTTACTCTTTTTTCTGTAGATAAACTAAAATCAAAGCAGAAAATATTTAGCTGCATATTCAAACTAACATTAAGACAGAAAACTTTTAGTTGCATATTTGTTTTCTCTGGATCTAGAAGAAAAATAAATCCCTGCCTTTTCTCAATTAAAGCTGCTCTAAAGAACTATGCTGCTTGTTACAGAATAGTCTAAAACCTCCTGTGTATGCTGTTATTGTCTATGTAACTGTAGACCTGGTATGATGCTTATAGTATCTTCAGCTGCTAATTTAGTCCATAATCACAAATCACAATCATTCGTGATATAAAAGCACAAAAGATAGAGATAATCAAAATAAAGTGACTGCCTTGAAAATATCTTACCTGTATAAGGGAGACAACACAAAATCAAAATCAAAAAGAAATCATATAATAAATAAATGCTATTAAAAGATAATGCACAAAATTATATTGTACCATTTTCTACATGACCATATAGTGTTTTTTATAGTGGAAGGAAAAGATACATGTTTCTTACCTTAAAACTCTTCAAAGTTAAGCATGTACCTCTTGCACCAGCACTGATTGTTTGGAACGCCAGGAACTTGGATCTGTAGTCCATGAGGGTAGACCTCGTTCATCCCTGGCTACTTCTGAAGTACGAGAGAAAGGCCATTTCTCTTTAAAGTTTGCAGTTATGAGTTCTTGCATCTTCTCACCCTCAAAGTAAAGAAAAACAAAACAAATGAACACAAAAGAAAGGAAGGTTTACATTGTGGCTACTAAAAGATATGTTTTAGATAAGTCCTCTCATCACCTAACCACATAAATGTGTGGAACTTCAAAGATGCTGTGGTTTCTTCCTAGCTGCTACAGGCTCTTTTTTTTAACTGAGGCTTTATATGCCATGTCCTGGGCTAAGTATTTAGAGATGAGAAGTCCACTTAGCATTGAGGGATAAGCAGTTCACCAGAGGGGACCTCTGCCATAGACCACCAAGAAACAATGCTTCTTTTACTAAAGGCACTTTGGCATTCAAAAATTCAAGTCCAACCTGACAAATTTGGGGATGAGGAATAAATTCAAGATGGTGCCGTCAACTGTAACATAATTGGATATCTCATCATCTAATGCTTGCTCCAGGAGTATGATAAATGCTCCAGACATATTTCATTTTTCATGTATTCTTAGCAAAAACTCAAATTCAGCATATCCTCCACAAGATCTAAGATATCATAATTTTTCTCATCGCTCAGGAGAATACTTTTGGTACAAATGTTGAGAAAAGTGTGAGCTGTAGAGAGTGATTTCACAGTTGGTTTATGGAAAGGCCTCAGAGAATGAAGGATAGTGATGTAACTTAAGTCGCATGAGACTGAATACACTTCTGGAATCCAGCTTATTAAAAATGGAACTACATGGGATCCTATTCAGCAAGTTTTTCCATTAAGATAAATAAGACTAAAACGTCCATCGATGGCAAGGCCCTCCAAATATAGTTATGAAAGGTAATTATCCAGCCTTAGTTCCTTGGTCTATTTCAAAATATATCAGAATATATAGTACCCCCTTCTACAAGATGAGACCCTGCTTGCTTGTCATGTATTAGTTTTTATTTAACATTTAATTTCTCTTCAGATACAAGATCCAAACACATTTTTTCCATTCTGAAAAAAAAGTGTACGAGAAAAGACTCCTCTTCTCTCCCAATAGCTATTCTCAGCTCTATTTTAATTCAAATCACAATCATATGTTCATTATTATGAATTAGAAATACATACTCAAAAGTGCATTTGAGGTGAGAGGATTGCTTGAACCTGGGAGGTCAAGGTTGCAGTGAGCCCTGATTGTGCCAATATACTCCAGCCTGGGTGACAGAGCAAGACCCTGTCTCAAAGACAAACAAACAAAAACAATGTGCACGGTTACTGAGAAATTGCATTTTACCAGAGGACTCCACGTGTAAGTGCCAAGAGGCAGGAAAGAAGATATAATGCATGGGAAACTGCAAGTGGTTGGTTCCACATGAAGGGAAGTGCTGGGGTCTGAAGTCATGAATATTGCCAAAGGGAAGATCATGAAGAACATGGAGGAGTGGCTGTCTCAGGAGAGTCTCTACAGGTTTTTTTGTTTTCTTTTGTTTTTGTTTTTGTTTTTTGTTTTTTGTTTTTTGTTTTTTGAGATGGAGTCTTGCTCTGTAGCCCAGTCTGGAGTGCAGTGGTATGATCTCAGCTCACTGCAAGCTCTGCCTCCCTGGTCCCAGTTCAAGCAATTCTCCTACCTCAGCCTCCCAAGTAGCTGGGACTACAGGCATGAGCCACCATGCCCAGCTAATTTTTGTATTTTTTTAGTAGAGACAGAGTTTCACCATGTTGGCCAGTCTGGTCTTGAACTCCTGACCTCGTGATCCACCCGCCTCGGCCTCCCAAAGTGCTGGGATTACAGGCGTGAGCCACTGCACCCGGCCATCTCTGAAGGTTTTAAGCAGGGTAGGGTACGGCCAACACCAGATTTATCTTCGATACAGCACTCGCATTGGCTGGACTGGAGGAAAGCAAGACTAGCTGCCGGGAGTGCAACTGGGTGTTGACGCAGTGGTACTAGCTGAGCTCATAACGGTATGAAGCAACACCAGAAGGAGAGAAGGCACCAGACAGACACTTCACAAGCAGAATGAACAAGACTCAGTGACTGAGGTAAGAACGGGGGGAGAGAGGAAAGATATTAAGATGACTGGCAGATCTCTTAATGGACCTTGAGCTCTTGTTTGAAGGATCTGTCTGCGAAATTCTGTCACTTACTATTCTTGATGGGAAAACATCCCTGTTAATCTGAGAAGCTCATCTTGTTAAATGATAAACTTTGGAAACAAAACATGGCACGAATATGGAAGGACAGGGTCAGGGTTGATCACTTTACAGTCAACTGGGTGGATAATAGTGTTATTAATCAAGACAATGCATTAGGAGAAGAAATAAGATTTTGAGGAGAAGGAGCAATAGGCCATCATGAATTCCATTTGGGGTAAGTTGAGATTAAGAGGTATCTTTTAAGTTCAGATGAGGATGTTTTATAGGGAGCTGGTTAAATGGATCTAGAGTTCAGGGGACAATTTGGGAATAGAAATGTGTTAGACATCAGAAAACTGGTGGTAGTTGATGCCACAAACTAGACTTCAAGTGTAATTGCTGTGCTTTAGTAGTACAGTATATCAGATTTTTTTCAAAATCAAATTCTTCACACAATATTTATTCAATCATCCAATAAATAGTAACTGAGCAGCTTCTACTACAAGAACCTGAGTGAGAAGTGTCAAGTAGAACTATGAATAAGACAGCAGCCCATCTCAAGACATGTATATTCTACCTAGGGATTCAGATGTGAAACTGGTTGCCTAATACATTGTTTAAGTATATTTGGGACTAGGACCACAAAGAAGAGATGTAGAGCTTTTAGTGGAGAAACGGAACGAGTTCAGTGGCAAACTAGAGTTTCATGTAAGAGTCTCTGAAAAGCAACTTTGAGGTAAATTTTAAAGGTGAATTAACCAGGCAAAAAGAAGAAAAGAGCATTCCAGGTAGAAGGAATCAGGTACATAAATATGTCTCATATTCTGAGACAGAAAAGAATGATAGAATACACCAGGCTATGAAAGCAAGTTAGTGGAACAGGCAGAAATGTATGTAAATATGCCAACTTATTACGTTTAAATAGTACTTTCTTTGGGCAAATATTAAGTAAATTTGATCCTAATATAGAAGTGTGGAATCCATGTCATCTGAGGTTTTATGCCTTTTGTTTAGAACTCAAACCCCAGTTGGTGGGAAAACAAACAGAGAAAACATAAATACAGTCCGAAGACAGAACAAATTAATGTAAGGAAAACTTCACTGAATGCCACTGCACTCCCCGCAGCTGTGCAACGGCATGTTCCTCGTAGAGAAACTGAGAAATCAACCACTAAGATAGACTTAAACACCATAGTAGGTGGCGATATAGACACCCTACAGAAGAATATGTTCTTTTCATAAGCATTTAACTGTAAAATGCCCTCAAAGCACTCAAGATTCAGGAATAAAAAAGATCAATGATACTTTTCTCTTCAGATCCAGAAGGAGGTCACGCGTTCATTTGGGGTCTTTTAGCCTCCTGGTTCCCCTCTGTTCTCAATAGCCAACTTCTAATGGCACTTGGCTCTGCCATATATAAGCTAACATGTGTAGCTACTTCACTCCCATAAAAACAAAGCCCCAAGATAAGATTTTGCAATGTCAACCAGAATAATTATAAATAACAGCCACAAAACATTTCCACTTCTCTCACCTCCAAGAGTATTTTGGGCTATATTTTCTGAATAATTGCTCATCTCAACTTGCCGATGTACATTTTACCGACTCAAGCCAAAGGTGATAGCAGTTACACGTCTAGAAGGAGCTTACACACAGTTGAGGGCACTCAAAATTGTTTTATGGATGAGACAAACATTGTCTGAGACACTGTGTCGTGCCTACCGTTTTTGGAAATTTCCGCAAGACCTTTCATCTTACCTAAAGGTTCACAAAAGGCGTCGCTGTAGCATCTCCACCTCCTCGTGGTTTCACATAATAGCTGCAGCCCTCTCGCGCTGCACCACAGGGCTGCATGGGGAAACCATGAAAGACCTTCAACAGATCTGACTCTGCCAAGTCATAGGCCCAGAAGAGAGAAGCACATGAGCTTGTTCCCTTCTAATCAAAACCAAAATCCAGAGCTTCTCCACAATATCATAAAAGCAAAACCATCACATTTGTGAAAAAACCAGAGCCTATTGTAATGGGATCATTAAGATCAACCCTAAAGTATGTTCACGAATACCATGACAGCATTGTGGATACTAATTGCTGTCTAAAAACACCACTTCAGCTTAAGTGCTGGTATTAGACAAGGGTACATTCTGTCAAATGTTGTTGGGCCCTTAATTGAAAGGGTCATTAAAAATTTACTGAAAGGGATACTCAAAACACCATCAAGGACGAAAGGTGTGTTTGACGCTCCATTCATTGTCAAGGATGCCACATCAAGTATCAAGCAGCAGGGATGGAGATAGGAGAGAATGGATTTGAAGGCAATGGTACAGAGAGCTTCTTTACGTGAATACCAAGCCCAGGGCTGCCTGACTTCAGGCTCTGTCAAATACACTGCGAGGAAGCATTAGTGGTCCACATACTTCCCATCTAAGAAATATACCTACAAATCTACATCTTATGAATATTTGATCCAGCTACAAATATGAAAAAAGCACCAGTCTCTGAATTATTTCATTGTTTTTGCCTAAGTCCTAAATTATTTTTCCTGTAATAAAATCAAATGTATTAGGTGGGAACAAGAGCCCAAAAAAGCAAATACCAACTCGAGCCCGTTAAAACTAAGGTTCCAGCCATGCTGATTTTCTTTACAACATAAATGGTCTACTTGGCTGATAACAGCAGAGACTTGGGTCAATACTGTCATTCCCGCCTGCCAGCACTGCAGACTTCATGCATTCTCCCTTGAATTAACTTGACCACAGGCATTTCTTGTAGGGTATAATGAAGAAATTGGCCAAAGTTCCTGCAAGAGATATAATGTTGACATGAATTCTTTAAAGCACATAAACAAACCTGGAAGACTAGAAAGGTCATGGTGAAAGAAGCAAATTTCCTTCCTTTAATATTTATGGGAAGAAAAGAATTCTAATCTGGGAAGTGACTTATGAGCAGTAGCCACAGGTCAGGGGCAGAATGTCACATGTGACCATGGGGACCAGACAGTTTGCTAATCTTTGGTAAGGATTGTGAGGGGATGCTGTAGTATGCTGTACTCTGTGTGTGTGTGTATGCTAAAAACAGGAAGATTAAAACATTCTAACTGAAAGAACTTGTTACATGCTGAACGTTCACAGAAGGATAGCAGATTTAACATTAGAGAAAAATAAGATTTTTTTTTAAAACTGAACAGGTATGTCCATGGTAGCTGCAGAGAATGTTGGCAAGGAAAATCCTCAAAGGACTGCCAAATGTGTCTTGATATCCAAAAGAATGAAAGCTGAGCCAGAAGTGCTGTGAAATGGGCTCCATGATTTCATCTCCTGATATTCATGCCCTTGTGTTGTTCCCTCCCACTGAGTGTGGAGGGACTGTGAGTCGCTTCTAACTGATCACATATGACAAGAGTCATGGGATGTCCACGACTCCGTGCATGTGCTTACTTTACATAAGGCTGTGATCCTTGTCTTTGGAGGAGAGTATCTCCCTTGCTGGCTTCAAGAAAGAAAGTGGCCATTCTGGAAAAAAACCATTTTCAGCGCTAGTGGCTAGTTCCTTGCCACTAGCAATTAAGCTGAAGTGGCAAGGAACTGAGGGCAGCCTCCAGCTGATGGGCAGCAAGAATCTTAGGCCCGCAGTCTGGCAGTCTAAAAGGAACTGAGTGCCGGAAGTGGATTCTTCTCCAGTCAAGCCTCAGATGAGTCTACAGGCCTGGCTGACAGCTTGAAGGCAGCCTCCTGAGACTCTGAAGCAGAGGACACAACCAAGATTTGCCCAGACTCCTGATCTATTGAAACTAACATAATAAGTCTGTGTTGTAAGTAGCTAAGTAATATAACACAGCAATAAATAATTACTACAGAACTAATACTGATGCCAAAGGCTTTGACTTTGACTCAGTTCTTCTTTTTTTTTGGATATGAAGTCTCACTCTGTGGCCTGGGCTCGCATGCAGTGGTGCAATCATAGCTCACTGCAACCGTGACTTCCTGGGGTCAAGCAATTTTCCTGCATCAGCCTCCTGAGTAGCTGGAACTACAGCATGCACCACCATGCCTGGCTAATTGTTTTATTTTTTGTGGAGACAGGGTCTCATTGTATTGCTCAGGTTGGTCTGGAACTCCTGGCCTCAAGGGATCCACCCAGCTTGGCCTCCCAAAGTGCTAGGATTACAGCACATCCAGACTGACTAGGTTCTTTCATCCCTAGGGGCTTCTCCTTTATACTGTGTGATCACCCACATGTGCTACCAAAAAATACAAAGAAGATTATAAAAAATTTATAAAAGGCCACATTTTACGTCAAGATATCATTGAGTGGAAGAATGTAACACATAGAAGAAATTATAGAACTCCCACCTGTGGATCTCCATTTATCTTCCAAGGAGAATGAATTCTGGCTTTCTGAAGAAGTGGTAACAATCCATCTTCTGTGGAATATGAAAGAATATAGATGTGCCTGTGACATAGCCTATGGTACATTAGAAAGAGCTTTGGGGGCAGAGAGACTGAGGCTTAAATCCCAGTTTTTCTTTTTACAAATTTGGACAATATATTGAGTTTCAGTTACTCTTTCAAACAATTGAAACAATCAAACCAACCCTAAAGAACGTTGAGAAAATGAATAAGGTAAATAACTTGGGCATCAACCACAGTAAGAAAATAAGTACTAGTTCCCTTCCCTTTTCTTTATCCCATAAGATCAATGCATCTTAGATTTTAGAAGAGAATATTTTAAAACAAAATCAGGGAAAATACAACACTAAAAAGGAATGTAGCCCAAGAAGTGTTAGATGCACTAAAAATGAGAAGCTGATTATATAATTATGAATAGTATTAACAAAGAGGAATTATCCTAAGGAATCACAGTAGTTGCTTAGAGTATCCTCCAATAAATCCATTTTTTAAGTGTGTGAATGAAAAAGAAAGGACAGTTACATAACCCAAGGTTAAGAGCAGGAGGAGGAAGAGGAGGAGACAATGGACCACAAGATAAGGTCCACAGAGACCACAGGCCAGAGACCACTTAGGCCAAGCACAGTGACTCACACCTGTAGTCCCAGCACTTTGGGAAGCTGAGGTAGGTGGAGCACTTGAAATCAAAAGTTCGAGACCAGCCTAGCCAACATGGTTAAACCCCATCTCTACTAAAAATATAAAAATCAGCTGGGTGTGGTGGCAGGAGCCTGTAATCCCAGCTACGAGGGAGGCTGAGGCAGGAGAATCACTTGAACCCGGGAGGCAAAGGTTACAGTGAGCTGAGATCATGCCACTGTGCTCCAGTCTGGGTGACAGAGAAAAACTCTGTTTTAAAATAAAAAAGGAAAAGAAAGAAAAGAAAAAAGTAAAAAGAAGTAAATTTAGCCTGGCAAAAAGTGTAAAGACAGAAACACATCTACTGTGCTGTATTCAAAACAAAGAAGTGACAAATAAAAGGAATGTTATCTTTGGTTGGTGAAGATGGTGCAGTATTATCAAGTGGTGCAAAACAAACGGCTTTTACTTTGCGCTCATCTTTACCAAGAAGGGTGATCATCAAACAGAAAAGGGAAGAACAGACAAAATTAAGGTACAACCAAAGGGTAAGATTATGGAGATAATGGGAAAATTGTAATTTGGCTCAGATAATTACTCCCAGGAGAAACAGTTTGCAAATACAATTGGAGAACCACTCTCAGTGATTTGTTCAAAATCTTATAGAACCAGAGAGGCCAAAGAACTACAAATAGGAAAAAGAATTGATTTTTAAATAGTAAATGCTTGATAAATCTTGATACTGATACCCAACTAAATTCTCTAATGGATAATTAAGAAATTATCATCACTAGGAGCCAAAATGGGTTCACTTAAGAAGATGTTAGGCCAAACAAATTTTATTTATTTCTTTAAAAAGTGACTGAATTGGCCAGGCGTGGTGGCTTACGCCGGTAATCCCAGCACTTTGGGAGGCTGATGCAGGTGGATCACCAAGTCAGGAGTTCAAGACCAGCCTGGCCAACATGGCAAAACCCCGTCTCTACTAAAAATACAAAATTTACCTGAGCATGGTGGCACATGCCTGTAATCTCAGCTACTCAGGAGGCTGAGGCAGGGAGTTGCTTGAACCCAGGAGGTGGAGGTTGCAGTTAGCCGAGATCATGGCCACTGCACTCCAGCCTGGGCGACAGAGCAAGATTCTGTCTCAAAAAAAAAAAAAAAGTGACTGAATTAGTAAATTAGAAGACGAGAAGATGCTAGAAGCATACTTACAAGATCTGGAAATGAGAACTGAAATAATTATTTTATATTTAGACTAGAGGGATAGGACTTGAGGGAAGTGCTATCTTCAAGTGTTTCAAAGACTATCGTGGTAAAAAAATATATGGCTCATCACATGGACACAGGGAAGAGAACATCACATACTGGGGCCTGTCGGGAATGGGGGAAGGCGAGGGAGAGCATTAGGACAAATACCTAATACATGCGGGGCTTAGAACCTAGACGATGGTTGATAGGTGCAGCAAACCACCATGGCACATGTATAGCTATGTAACAAACCTGCACATTCTGCACATAAAATTAATAAATAAATTGAAAATATGGTTCATGTACACCATAGAATACTATACAGCCACAATAAAGAATGAAGTCATGCCCTTTGCAGCAACATGGAGAGGACTGGAGGCCATCATCCTTAGCAAACTAACACAGGAACAGAAAACCAAATACCACAGATTCTCACTTACAAATGGGAGCTAAGCATTGGGCACACATGGATATAAATATGGAAACAATGGACACCGTGGACTACTAGAGGGTGGAGAGTCAGAGGTGGGTTCAAAAAACTACCTATCAGGTACCATGCTCACTACCAAGGTGACAGGATTTGTGCTCCAAACTCCAGCATCAGGCAATATTTTCATGTAACAAATCTACACATGCAGCACCTGTATCTAAAATAAAAGCTGAAGTTTTTAAAAAAGACTATTATAAGGAGTTAAAATTACCGGGCATTGCTGCGTCCTTCAAATCTAAGCCCAGATGACTTGAAGAATCTCACTGATCACTAGGGTTTAGAGTTGAAATCCTTGCTGTATATTGCTATAACACATTTATATTTCCATGATTGCAGTGTTTGTCAGAATGTATTATCATTGCTTGTTTAATTGCCAGCCTCTCTAGTGGGATATAAGACCCATAGAGCAAGGACCAAATCTATCTTTTTGTTTTGTTTTATCCCCAGGGTCTAATACCCATACATGGAGGGTGCTTTATAAATACTTGCTAATGGAATGAATGGATGAGAAAGTAAAGGAATTTAAAAAATTTGTGCATCACAGAGATACGGTTTTCACCTCAATATCAAGAGGAAGTCTTATAATTAGGAAAGAAATTATAAATTCCTCATTCTGAAAGTGTTCAAGAAAAATATGAAAACCAGATGATCCATACAGCATTCCATACAGTAGACTGGAAGTTTAATTAGATGGCCTCTAAACTCCCTTCTTACTCTACTCTAGATTCAAAGCCATATCACCTTTTATTATAATATCAAAGTGCACAGCCCCAGAATTCCAGAGGCAAAATAGCTGTGCTAAAATAAACAATGAGCTCCTGAGAGCTGGTTTTATTCTTTTGGTGTCTCTCCCTTGCCTAGAACAGGGCTTTGACCAAGCTGACAGTTAATAACTGTTGATAAATAAATGGTTGCAATAACCGTAAATTGTTTCTGAAATGGAAACAATGAATATACTCAGTCTGACCACCTTGCTTTATAGAAAGGAATTCTTTCCCAAAGATTGAGGTGACTTCCCAAAAGTCATCCAGCTATTTGGGGACAGAGCCAAGACTTTACACAGTTTACTGCTCTTTCCAGCAGTCTAGGTTACTTTAAAGGCTCTTCACGGAAACAACTGAAGACAAAAAACCAGAGGTCTCAAGACAACGAGACCATCCGGGGACATCAAAAGCACCTCTATAGGGAAATACCAAGGGATCAAGTCATCACTGTAATAAATCCAAGAGGGGGCCGGGTGCAGTGGCTCACACCTGTAATATCAGCACTTTGGGAGGCCATTGTGGGTGGATCATGATGTCAGGAGTTTGAGACGAGCCTGGCCAATGTGGTGAAACCCTGTCTCTACTAAAAATACAAAAAATAGCCAGGCATGGTGGTGCACGCCTGTAGTCCCAGCTACTCAGGAAGCTGAGGCAGAAGAATAGCTTGATCCCAGGAGGTAGAGGTTGCAGTGAGCCAAGACGGCGCCACAGCACTCCAGCCTGTGAGGCTCTGTCTCAGAAATAAATAAATCCAAGAGGGATGATCACTAGGACCAGAAGAGGCAGCACAGAGAACCAGTGGCTCATTGCATTTCCAGATCAGCCGTACAGTGTTATGTACAGTGAATGGAAGTTCAATTCGGTGGCCTCTGATCATTGCATTTTCTAAAATAAATTAGGGATGGATAAAATAACATCATATGTTAAGGCAATCCTCAAAGGGCTGAGCCAACTCATTAAAGTTCGGTGTCTGTAACTCTATAACATAGAAAAGCGGGCCAGTTACTGTCACTTAGTTACCTTGGTCAAATAAAAATTCAAATGTAGGATGTAATAAAGGAGACTTTTTGGTCTGGTTCTCTGCATATACATATAATTAACATATATGATGACAATCAATTTTAGAGCCTTTCCTACTTCTACTGGTGGTCCATATTAATCTAAATCACCAAAAAGAAAAACATAGGACATCATTACGAGACTTTGCACTCTGTAGCTACAGTCCATAGGTCCAGGATCAATAGAAAAGTTTTACCCAGCAGTATTTCCTAGGACAACAGGCTCTTCATTTCCTTTTGTAGAACTATTTGATAAAATGACACACTGTTGCTTTTGTGCATTTAAAGGAGATCCAGAGAGTGCCCGTTGCACAGTGGCCACTTTGATGTCATATATTGTAAAACATAGTCCCCTCAATAGTCAAGAAGGCCGGAACCAAGGACCAGGCACTGTGGTCATTGCTTCATTAGAGGTAGATAGGGTTCTAAAGAAATCCAAACAAGGGGGAATGGAGCTTGCCAGAGGAGGTAATGCTGGAGAGGAGTTCTGAAGTGAAAGTAGAAGTTAGCTGCCCAGACAAGGAGTCAGTCAGCATTGTTTCCAGCATAAGGAAGAGCATTTGCAAAGGCACAGTCAGGGCACGAACTGCAGGCCATCTGGTGTGGCTGAAGTCTGCGAATCATTGAAAGGCTCTGACCACTCTGGTCATTTAGCTTGGAACAGGCACAGTCAAGGACTTTTCTCTACTATTTATCCTCCCTGTCTCTGTGTGTGTCAGCCTCTCCCTGATGCTCTCCGGAGGAGGCATTACCATAACTTCCTGTGTTCCCTCCTGCCAATCTTTCTTTCCACTTTTCAATGCATCCTCCACACTTCAAAAGATTTCATTTTCCAGGATGCAAATCTGATCATGTCCTTCTCTAATTCCATCTTTGCCTATAAGACAAGGTCCAAATTTCTTGGTGCAGAGCATTAACTTTTTTCATTCTGGCCTCTTGCCTTCCTAACTGATCTGCTAACTCTTCCCACTTCACAACTGAAAATGCAGCCCAGTAATGCATACGTACTGAACACTCCCTCACATGTGCACCTCCTCACACCTCGACCTTTGTACCTAGTGTTTCCTCTGCCTGAAATGCTTTTCACGGAGAGAAATCCAACTCACCTACAGTAAAGCCTTTCCCCACACAACTACAAAGTCCTTTCTCCATCTCCCCATAGTCCTCTGTACAAATCTCTACTCATCAATTTGCACAATATATTGGGTCTTTGTAACTTTCCCACCCAGAAGAATATTGATATCTCAGTTTTCTTTGACTTACCATTACCCTTCAGAATTACCCAGTACTTGGCAAACAGTAGGTTCTTGAGATTTGTTAAGTGAATAAATGTGCCACTATTTCTTCATATTAAAATTGAAACTCAGCCGGGTGCAGTGGCTCATGCGTATAATCCCAGCACTTTGGGAGGCCAAGGCAGGTGGATTACCTGAGGTCAGAAGCTCAAGACCAGCCTGGCCAACATGGTAAAACCCTGTCTCTACTGAAAATACAAAAATTAGCCAAGTGTGGCGGCAGATGCCTGTAATCCAAGCTACTCAGGACGCTGAGGCAGGAGAATCACTTGAGCCCAGGAGGTGGAGGTTGCAGTGAGCCAAGATCATGCCATTGCACTCCAGCCTGAGCAACAGAGCAAGACTTCATCTCCAAAAAAAAAAAAAAAAAAAAATTGAAACCCCTCCTTAGTTTGACTTTTTGTTTAGACCCATCCTCACCTATGTCTGAATATGGACACCGTTTCACCTCTCCCCTTTGATTTACACCTCTTGCAGGTCCTTCCTCACCTGTCAACCACCTGTGTTTTCCAAACATGGTCTCCAAAGGCAACCGAAAGGCCTCCAATGCTCTGAAGATTCATCAGTCGTGAAAAACTATGAGTATGTGGTCACAAACACCTTCATTAAAGATCACCTGTGCATATTTTACACATCTGATAATGATGTGTAATTTGGGCTGTGAAAATGAAGGTGAGGCATATCTCATAATGCTTCCACAAACAAAAAATGTGCTTAGAGAAAAAGGTCTAAAAGTTAGTTCTTCCTGCCCTGGGATAAATGAACCTGTATCAACAGGAAAACCGCTAAGTAGTCCATACACTGATGTTCCCTAGGAAGAGGGGAAGGGACACTTGTTCATTTGTGGGGAATCGGCAGGAAGAGATCACACTGGACTGCTGTTTGTTCCTGTTCCTCCATGTGAACTGGCCCAGAATCCTTCCATTGTCCAAGGGAACAGATGGTAGGGAAGAGGAGTACTTACATGCAATTCCTGTTATAAAATTAAATCTGAAATTCACATCCTAATTTCACAACTCTTTCCCAGAATGTGGAAAAATACTTTGAGGCATTGATGGTGGTTCAAAAGACTGAGTGGCTTCTGTAAAAGGTAGACTCAACATTGTGCAAATAGAGATATATATGTAAATATATATATGAAATGGAAATTAATGTACTATTTGAAGGTAATCAGCCATTCCACAATTATTTCATGGTCATGGATTTTGTGTTGATGCTGGTTAATTAGCCAAATATGAATTATATATGTATATTTTAAGTAAATGTGCATGCATATTAAAGGATTTTTCCCTTTATTTCATTATGAAGCAACTCATTTGATGTGGCTCTGCATAAAGCTCTAATACACATCAAAAAGCAATCAACAAACTCTTTGAGTACATCAAGCAGGATAATTTAGATGGTTTTAATCATGATTATGAAAATATAATTAGGTGGTTTCATGTTTGTTGTTGAGTACATGTAAGGGAAAGTGATTCTCCAAATAGAAGCTGCAGGCAATATTACACAGAAACCACAAGAGAACTGTGCGCATGAGGCACAAGTGTGAGCACATGCTCACACGTGCACGTATACACACACACACACACACACACACACACGCAGAAACCTCTGGCCCCTTTCTTCAACACATCAGCAGCTCTCATATTTAAAAAGAATATGATTTCTTTGAATATATCCAAATAAATCTTATTTAATAAACTGATTATATAGAAGTAGGTTTGAAAAATGTCTCCCTTTAATGTGATCATAAACTTTAGCCATTGCCTACAATTTAAAACAAACCCTCCCTGCCATGGCCCCTACAGAAAAAGAGCGGGGAGGCTCATCCGAGCTGAAGCAGCTGATGTGTCATTAGTGACCACTGGGAGCCGGCACTGTCATAGATCTGCACAGCTAAATGATTGTGCGCTCATGGCTTTTGGTAATCTATTTGAAATAAACCTGATATTTATCTATCTCCAATCACCCAGTTTAAAAGTAAAAAGATCTAAGTTCTCACACAGAAGGATGAATCACACACAAGCAAACTGCCGTCCCATGCCCACCTGTCCAGGCATACCCCAACACGGCCAGGAGAGATGACATGAGGGACTCCATTCTCCCTGTCCCCCACGGTCTCTCTTGCTCCAGAGTTCCCTGGTGGGATCTCCCAAGCCACATTTTATTTTTCTCCCTGTGCAGACAGAGTTCATTACTGGCCTCTTAGAAAAATCCATCCTTCCTAGTCCATCTTCGAAATCATGTACAAGAGCCTGGGGTTGTGCTTGGAAGTAATTTGGTCACCAGCAAGCTGGCCCCTTTTGTTGAGAAATTCAAAGAGTTGCAGCGCCATGACTTTAACGAAGCTACAATTAGAGTGGCTTTCTTCCAGCACTGTGTGTAATCTGTTTTACCACAGAAATACAAAGTTGCTGTCTATGCACACAATTTTAGCATTTCTGGTTTTTATGCCATCTTACTTACAAGAAACTCCCAGCTGTTATAATTTGTCTCATCCATCGCTCTCTTGGAGAGCCAGCCTTTGTTCCTTTTTTTCAGTGCCAGGGACTTGCTGGGTTTCACCTGATGTGATTTGTCCAGGCATTAATAATGCATCTTCAAGATGCAAGATGCATGAATTCCTTTAGTAACAGATCTGCTGGCAGAGGGCTGTATTGTATTGTACAGTTTTGCTGCAGAAAAGGGAAGGCAAGGGACAAAAGGAAGGTCATCAGCCTTGAGAGTGAAGTTACTAGTTATTTGGGAAGGTCATTCCAACCAGCTCATAGTAAAGGCAAGGGCATGCTGAGGAAAATAAATAGTCGACCAACAATTCCTTTAAAAAAAAAAGTTATTGCTAAATCTGCAACTCATAACTCGTCCCTGTAGATGAAAGTGAGTTGTACATGCAGATGACCATTCAGGAAGTCCAAGATGCTGTCTATCTTCATGTCTTACAGGTCTATCAAAGGATATTTCCCACCTACAGGTCCCTATTCTCCGTTTGCATCTTGGAGCACGCTCCAGCTACCTTCTCTGTGGCCTCGATGTGATTGTTGTGAGTGCTACTCATATGTATATTTTATCATCTTGCATTTGTAAAGAGCTTGTATTTTCAAGCTGCTTTATAATCATTAATAAGTCATTTCTCACAATTATCCCAAAAAGTAGGGCAGAGTTCTTTTCTCAATGTTATAGTTAAGGAGAAACAAAGTACAGATAGTTCACAACACAGAAAGTTCCCAAGGAGCGTGCATTCCAAAGTTGGAATAAGGACACACTTAGAGTGCCACCCTACCTCCAACGCCAAACAGCTACCTCTGGAGTGGGAACGGGAACAACAGAAGGCAGGATGTAGAACTCAGAAATAATCAGGGTGCTTGGGGGACACATTCACAAACCCTGCAGAAAATAATCCTGCTTCAGATGACCAGGTTTTGAACTCAAGGTCAGCAGTGCTACCTGGCTCCAACATCATAGGTTTTCTTAAGAAACAACGAATTGCCTACGTAATGTTGAAATCAAAAAGTTCAGCCGTGGACTGAAACGGTAGCTTGTGCAAATGATCATTTAACTTCCAGTTTCTATGAGGACTCCTGACAAGATTTGTCAATATTCAACCAAACCACACTCTCTGGACGGTCATTACAGTAGGTTCACCTGCCGCCTCCTCCCATTCTTGCAACTGCCAACCTGCCACCCCACCCCCCCCAAAAAATTTCATTTAATCAATAACATTTGCTTTCAGGGCAGCTCTCCTTTACTGCTGTTCCATCTCTGTCTGGGTTACCATAGCAACTATTCTCAGAGCAGTGTGATACCCAGTTTATACATTTCAGCCCTGTCACATGACTGACTACCTGCTTCTACTTTAATCATTGCTGGAGGGAACACTCAAAAAGTGGCTGCTTCCTGCTTCCTGTTGCAGCCCACCAAACTGCCCTCATGTTTTACATTTCCTCCCTCAACTGAGAAAATATGTGTTGATTGTGCTGATTTCCAAAGCAGAGAAGAGGGAAGGCTACGGGGGTAGGTGAGAGTACCCAGATTGCTAGAATCAGCAGAACCTTCCAGGCCCTACAGCCAAATTCTCCGTTTTCCCTGTGGAGTTACTCTTGCATTTAGCAGACCCCCTTTCTAAGATCTTAACTGTAGAGGAAAAGATGTGTCTGACCTCATCCTAGCCTGAGATCCATCTTCCAGCAGCCCCGTGACCTTCGAACACTTGTCTCCATTCATGTGGCCATTTCATGGACCCCCTGCAAGGCAAGGCCAGGAACTTGGGACCTCAGGAGCCTCCCTTGTTGCAACTTTGGGGGGTTTGTTTAAATCACATTATAAACCTAATGAAACACAGCTAATGAAGCACAGATGTCCTATCAGATTTGGAGCTCTGAGTCCCTGTAAAAGTCCAGTAAAAATAAATGAAAGGAGCCTTGTATCCATGGAAATGGGCAGCTCACATGCTAATCCTTCCCCTCACCCATTTATGAGTCCATTACCATTTCTAATTCCAGAGCTTCTGAAAGCATTTGTGGCTTCTGGGTCAGTCATTTCTTGGAACTCATGACAGGCTGGGCTCGAACATCTTTGGCTTGGCCCCTTTATTCAGAGACAGAGGAATGTAAAGAGGTGTATGTTGCTTCTCAGTTGCACAGGTTCCTGGTTACCTTTCTTCCTTTTGAGACGCTGGGATGAATCTCGAGTCCTGTGTCCTCCTGGGACCTAGCAGAAGGATTTCCATGACGAGACTCCTATGTCTGTCGAGAACAGCAGTGAAGAACCAGATCGGGAGTGGTCTGATACCAAAAAGCTTGTCTGTCACAGAGTCGGTTACGCCCCACACTCAGCGTCTTTCAATTAACGCAACATTCCTTCATTAAATGGAGTTGCTTTCAGCTACCATTATACAGTTACTATGACATGAAGAGGTAATGAAGAAAAGTGACAAAAGGGAAAATGGGAAAACGGGGTCAGACTGAATCGAGGCACTCCCTGGAATGATGGGCATGAGCGGGACACTTAGGGAACTCTAGGAAGCATCATGAGGACATCAGTCACCCAAGGGTGGAGGGTCCAAGGAGATGCTACAAAAAGAAGAAGAAAAGGAGCATGAAGCATCTTCAGACACATGACCTGCCTCATTCACAGATTCGGCTCAATGAGATAACTGAGCGACTTCTTGGGATATAGGATGAGGGATAATGGGGCCTCTGCCCATCAGAGGCCTTGCTTTCTCCTGCAGTTTTTTGATTACTGGGTAATGTTCATTGTCTTTCTTGGGATTTTTTTGGTTTGTTTTTGTTTTTGGTGGGGGTGGTTTGAGATGGAGTTTCACTCTTGTTGCCCAGGCTGGAGTGCAATGGCACGATCTCAGCTCACTGCAACTTCCACCTCCCAAGTTCAAGGAATTCTCCTGCTTCACCTTCTGGAGTAGCTGGGTTTGCAGGCAATGAGCCACCACATCCAGCTGATTTTGTAATTTTAGTAGAGATAGGGTTTCTCCATGTTGCTCAGGCTGGTCTTGAATTCCCAACCTCAGGTGACCAGCCTGCCTCAAACAAGTGCTGAGATTACAGGCATGTACCACCACACCTGGCCCTTTCTTGGGTATTCGTTTATAGAAATAGGTATTTCATGCTGGAGCCAAAGTGGTTCTCCCAGGGAAGCCCTTGGGGGATAAATTTCTACATGTTTTATTTTTGAGCTACAACTTAAATTTTTTTAATTCTCAAAGATGTCTTCTGAAAAAAGAGTACATGTTCTCAGTTTAAAAGTAAATATCTGAGTGTCCATAATACCTTGCATTAGTGTTCTCCCTTTAAGAGACTAACTGTACTTCTCTATCACTTAATCAACCCCAGACACTGAGAATGAGAGATATTACAGGTGAGGAAACTGAGGCACAAGGAATAGTGAGACTTCCCTGGAGCCAGGCATTCTCACAAGCACTAGAACTGAGGGTCCTTGCAATACATTTTAGACCCCAAGGAAGGAAGCCATAAGCCCTATACATTCTTCCTAAACAATCAATTTTGTTCATCTTAATATCTAAAAAAATGAACGCTTTGTAAAAATGGTCCAAGAAATTAAAGCTTAGGCTTGTGATTATTACAGTGATTTGTCAGCGGTAGTGTATGATTTTTGGAAGAGCACCAGCTGTATTAACAAGAGAGTAAGAGCGCAGATCATTTTTCATTTACCTAATATAGATATCCTTGCCTCGCCAAAGAAAGAGCTAAAAAGAAGTGATAAAACACTAGTGATGGAGCAACGTAAGTGACTTCATGGCAAATGATTTAATCCTTTCACCGCCTGCTAACACAAGAAAGTTTTATCACTGACTTATGTGAAAAACTGTCTGAACTGTCAGAAATAGAAACAACCCTAACCTAAAAAAAAAAATTGGAAATGTTGTGTGGGCAGCTAAGATCATTTAGCTACTCTCTCTACCATCTGACTCAGGGCCAGTGAGGGGGGAAATGTGTCACAAAAATTAAACACAGTGACCTATATGTTGACAGGAAAGGTGTGGAAAGAGCTGATGGCTTATAATGACAAAATGTGGAATGTGCTTTATGAATCAAAGACCTCAGAACTTTCTTCTCCTGGTTAAGACAAAGTAGCTAGACTTCAACAGGCAACCTGATCTCCCAGGCAGAGCCAGCTTCCCTGCTGTCCTCAAATTCTTTGTTTCTCCTTTTTTTTTTTTTTTTTGAGACAGAGTCTTGCACCGTCGCCAGGCGCCAGGCTGAAATGGAGTGGCGTGATCTCGGCTCACTGCAACCTCCGCCTCCCAGGTTCAAGCAATTCTCCTGCCTCAGCCTCCAGAGTAACTGGGACTACAGGCGCATGCCACCACACCCAGCTAATTTTTGTATTTTTAGTAGAGACGGGGTTTCACCATGTTGGCCAGGATAGTCTCGATCTCTTGACTTTGCGATCCACCGGCCTCGGCCTCCCAAAGTGCTGGGATTACAGGCGTGAGCCACTGCGCCCGGCCCACTGTTTCTCCTTTCTAATCACTGCCCTCTTTCCTTCCTTAGCCTTTTATTTAACCCACCCTCTGTCACTCTTGTTTTTTTTTTTTTTCTTAAGAGACGGGGTCTAGCTATGTTGTCCAGGCTGGAGCTCAGTGGCTATTCACAGCATGATCCCACTGCTGATCAGCATGGGAGTTTTGACCTGTTTCATTTCCAACCTGGGCTAGTTCACCTCTTCTTAGGCAACCTGGTGGTCCTTTGCTCCTGGGAGGTCACCATATCAATGCCAAATTCAGGGCATTGTGCACCTGGCGTAGTGCACTACAGCCCAGAACTCCTGGGCTGAGGTGATCCTCCAGTCTCAGCCTCCCTCCTGAGTAGCTGGGACTACAGGCTGGTGCCACCACACCCAGCCTCTGTCACTCTTAGTAACACGTTTCAGACAGAGTAGATTAGCCCAGATTCATAGAACATCCTACCTATTTAAGATGCTTAAGACAGGAGAATCTTCGCTCAACAATTTCAAAAATGAAATGAAAACCAAAGTATTCAAATTATTTTAAAGCAAATTTAAGAAACTTCTGACATAAATTGAGAGACTTCACAGGAAGTCTCAAGTCTTGACATCCATGCTGTCAAGTACAGACTTCACAGCATGGATGCTTTGAAGTGAAAGAGTTGAGCATGTTAAGTTTCAGGTCTAAGAGTTAACTTTTGCTAACACTGATGGCCCCAGCCAGAGGGCGGGTGTGTGATTTGGAGACATCAGGCGAGCAGTAGAAACCCAAGCCATAGAAAAGGTAGCCTCGCATGGCTACCTTTTCCTCACTAATGCTCTTTCCAAAGTTAACAAGAGTTGAAAAGACTTATCTTCTCAGTGATACAAATGAGCTACTATTTTGCACTTTGGAACAAAGTCCTCAGGAATACTTCTCAAGTTAATAGCTCTGCATCTTACATAAATAGGAAGTAACGCCATTCTATAGAGAAAGTGTGTTTCAAAACCCTTGACATCTCTTGTCTCAAGTGGGTCTTCATGATCCCGCAGGAGAAGGAAAGCATTTTACAGATAAGCTACCAGAGATGAACAGCATCTGATGGCCCTACAAAAAGCTGGGACAGATTTGCTCCAGCATCCAGCTCGGCCAATGTCTGACCTCTGTTCTCCGTGTGGCCACATCTTTCTAAGATTGCATGCTCAAATAATACTTCATTTTGATCTGCTGACCCAGTGTTCCTACTTCTTTGGAAAAGTATGACTAAGGTATAATTGAGTGGGTCGGGTGCGGTGGCTCACTCCTGTAATCCCAACACTCTGGGAGACCGAGACAGGCAGATCACCTGAGGTCAGGAGTTCAAGACCAGCCTGGCCAACACGGTGAAACCTCATCTCTACTAGAAATACACGTACGCAAAATTAGCCGGACATGGTGGCAGGCACCTGTAATTCCAGCTACTTGAGAGGCTGAGGCAGTAGAATCACTTGAACCCAGGAGGTGGAGGTTGCAGTGAGCTAAGATTGCACCACTGCACTCCTCTCTGCACAATAGAATAAGGCCCTGTCTCAGGAAAAAAAAAAAAAAAATATATATATATATATATATATATATATTTATTTATTTATATTTATATTTATATATTTATATATATGTGTGTATTATATATGTGTATATGTTTATTATATGTATTTATTGTGTGTGTGTGTATATATATATATAGTTGAGTAACTAAAATACCAGATTCCACAAAACTACATCTTGAAAACGTAGCGCTTATTCTTGGATTAGAATAAAGCTGTCCCTTGCTTTCTTCAAAAGTTGTAAGTTTTATAACCAAAGAATTTTAATGATTAACTGAACAATTTAATCCAAGTCACTATAACCAAATGAGTGCTGGACCAGGGGCTCTGAGTTTTACTCCTGATTTTACCACTGTGAGATTTCTAGGTATCAATTCTCTTCTTTGTAAAATAAGGGGATTAACCCAATTTATTCATAAGGTACCTTTCTTCAAGTGTAGACTTTATGAGTCTAAAATCTGTCTTTGGGGATATTAAGCTTTCTTCCTACATGCTGTATTCATATTAATCCTGCTTCATTTTCCCCACTAAGAAAGAGCAAGCAGCACTTTCTCCTTTGTTCCCTCCCAAGAGCTCTCTGGGGAATAAGGAGGAGCCTCCCAGGTTTAAGCAGAGACTAGCAGCCTGCGGTGCTCACGTATCTATTCTGGAGCCCCAGAGGCTCTAAAGGGAAACCAGCCAGAGCAGAAGAAGAGGGGAACTGGTGCCTAAAAATGCATAGGCAGTCTCCCTGCCACCACCCTTCCCTGGGAGCGTCCCTGTGTCCTTCCTCAAGGAGTCCAGAGAGGCTGCTCTGTCAGCAGCCACGTGACCTCTGGCCTCTTTGCAAGGACTCTGCTCTTCAGCTGGTGTGATGTCTACACACAGAGGACTGTAGGCAAAAGGAGAATCTGCTCAGCTCTGCACCAAGAAGGACAATTTCCCAGACACGCAGAGCCTAGAAGTAAATAATGCCCTGCACCTACAATTTCACAGGAATAATGAGAGAAATAATGAGTTAAGCATCATTACTTGGGCTCCTGTGCTTTGAAAAATAATCTAGTGGTGACAATGCTGCTGCTGCTGCTGCTGATGATGATGATGATATACTCTGTGACATTATCAATTGGTATCAATGAATATTCACATGACTAATCACATAAGTCTTATTAAGCAAAACTAGAATCTATTTTGCAGAACTTTTTCCTCCATCTTCATGTTTGCCATGATCAGCCCGCTCCTACTACTATCTTGAGACTAAGAAAAACATATCTATATATGCTATCTTGCTCATTTCTTTCACATACTAATCTATCCAACAAACGTACTGTTCATCCTCTCCAGGCCAGGTGCTGTGTTAAGAATGAAAGAAGGAAATACACAGTGTCCACCTTCAGAGACCACACGGTCTAGGAGGACAACTGACATTAACAGCCATATCAGTGCTATGATAAAGATACTGCAAAGGAGAGCACCAGCTCTGGAGAAGAAAACTTTAATAGAGATTTATCTGAGACAGAGAGACAAAGAAAAAACACCTTGCCATTTTTAAAATAACTATTTTCTTAGTAAATAGTTTAAAGGAAAGAAGAATCAGCAATTATGAGGCAAAGACTCTTAATGTGGACATGGAAATATTCGGGTGTCATGTTTGTCACCTTTGGAGAGGGGCCATGGCATATGAGATATGCTGTGATATAGGATTGTGCTGCAGAGGGAAACTGGAATTCTGGCTATTCTGTCTTTATTTATACAGGAAAATTCTTATCTTTCTACAAGGAACTTCCCTGCATGGGGAAAGGTGCAAACTGGCAGAACATTCTAATGCCTTCTATAATGTGTTCTGATGCAGACTGGTGGAGAGTGCCGTGCCTGCCAAATAGACTCTAGGAAGGAAAATGTTTTGACAACCCCAAGGCTGTCTCTGTAGGTCAAATGTGCACACCCCATCTTAAGCACACAGCTGACAGTACAGTACTGCAGCCACGCAGTTGTGCCACATCAACGTCAAGTGGTGTCTGAGTAGGGCACTGTCAATGCTTGGGCTGGCACAGGGTTTCCAACACTGTGTTGGTACAGCTTTGATGCTATGGCTTTACTTATTATTCCACCTTAATCCTGATGCCCACCATAACCATGCATACCTAGTACCCATCATCTTCTTTCCTTCCTCCTGCCAAACATGTCCTTTCTTCCACCCATCGGGTAAAAAGCAGTCCCACCACTGTTTCTAGCACTGCAGTCTAGGAACATACACCCTCCTGTTTTTGTTTTGTTTTGCTTCAGTAGTTTCCCTCTCTTATCTCTCCTTTTTCATCCTGTTTTTCTTATACTTCAACCCTCCCTTCTTCCTCCCTAGATCATGGTACAAGACAGCACATTCTTTACAAACCTATTTTCAGTTTTTTATGTCAAGATATCATCTACTTCCTGGCATACGTTCCCTCTAATGAGTAAAGAAGGGTATCTCTTTGAACAGGCCACAGAAAATTTAAAAATCTATCTATACATGAGCAAAATGAGTTAAGTAAGGAGAAAAATAAAACCTTGTCCATTTAAGTCAAGGAAAGGATAAGAAATCATGTCAACAAGTATGACGATCATACCAGTGGTCCCGGCCGATACAAGAAGTCACAGAAAATAAATGAGACGGTAAACTGGAAAGAGACAAAACGGCAATTATTTTTATATGACGCTATTATCTACCCAGAAATCTAAAAGACTCAACTGGAAAACTGTTTTGATTAATGTAAGAGATAAATAAGATTGCCAGATACAAGATCAATACACATAAACCACTAGCATCTTCATTTATCAACACTGTCCCCTTAGAAATGTAATGAACAGAGGCCCTTATCATGATAACAGAAAAATGCTAAGTTTAGATCATAATATGCTAAAAGCTCAATATTTTATATGTAAAACTTCTCCCCAAATTAACATATACATTAAAAACAACCAGAATAAACTTAACACACTGATGATAAAGTTTATATAAAAGAGAAAGGGTTTTAAATATCCAAGAACATTTAGAGAAAAAATAGCAATGCAAACTTGTGCTTCCACGTATTAGATATGCTACATAGTTATACAAATTAAAATGGCGTGGTATTTGGGAAGGCGTATGCTCCCGATTAAAAAAAATAAATAAATAGAGAGAAATAAATACAAAATATCTCATATGTATGTGAATTTAATACATACAGTCAATCAAGTATTTTAAATCAGTGGAGAAATACATGCAATAAATGACACTGGGGAAATTATGTCTTTACTTTGGAAGAAAACTTGATTCCTCCATTGCCCCATATACAAAAATAAATCTCAAGGCAATTCAAGAACTAAACACAAAAAAATATAGAAATATAGTAGAGGAAAATATGGGAAAATTCTTTTATAATTTTGTGACTATAGTCTACATAAAGAAAAAGATGGACAGATTGGAAATAACTTTAAAATTCTTTAAGATGAAATACAGCAGAACCACAGCTAAAAGGCAAGCAACTTAAAGAATATATTTGCAATAAATGTATTTCAGACAATAGATGAATTTTTATAATATATAAAGAGTTTTTATAAATCAATAATAAAGCAACCCAAGAGACAAAAAATGAACAAAGATATAATTGATATTGATTAATAGGATCCTTTTTGCCAGGCAGTATCTTAAGCACTTGTTATCTACTAACTATTAATTTGCATAGTAATTCTTTTGATCAGATGCTATTATCATCTCCATTTTACAGATAAGAAAACTGAGACAAAGAGAAATTTAGAAACTTGCCCAGAGTTATACACTTAGTTAATGCTACAGTCAGCATTGATTTTTAAATTCTGATACAAGAGACCAATTCAATGAAAAAGAATTTAAGAAAAGCAGTTCAACATTAGTAACTATCAGGGAAATGCAAACACTAAAACACAATAAGGTATTTTTACCTACCAGTCATTGTTTTTTAAGTGCATTTATAAGACTAACGTTACCAAGAGTGCTGGGAAACATTTTCTCTCATAATTGGTTACTGGAGATGTCCCTTGGTAAAGAATTTTTAGAGGGCAATTTAACAATATCCATCAAACTTTTAAAAAACTTATGCTTTGACCCAGAAACTTCATTTCTATCTCATAGAAATATTTGGACATGTGCCCAGAGATGTGCAAAGTAAAAAACTGAAAACAGCTTATTTGTCCATCAATAAGAGGATAGTTAACAAAAATGATATATATCCAATCATAAATTGTATGTAGTATAGCAGTTAAAAAGAGTGAGCTATATCTATAGGAACTAAATGGAAAGACATCTAAGATACATCATTAAGTGTAAAAAACAAGTCATAAGATGATACATGTAACCTGATTTCATATACAAACACATACACATTACATATTCATTTCTTCACTCAACAGCAACAAAATTAGCGCCTCCTACATGCTAGGAACTGTTCTAGCCAGTAGAGATAAAGTAGTGGGCCAAATAGACAAAGTCTCTCTTTTTTTTTTTTTTTTTTTTTTTGAGACGGAGTTTCGCT
The DNA here is from genome assembly GCF_001604975.1 of Cebus imitator. Classification (NCBI taxonomy): domain Eukaryota; kingdom Metazoa; phylum Chordata; class Mammalia; order Primates; family Cebidae; genus Cebus; species Cebus imitator. The sequence continues at coordinate 5,905,280 of NW_016107327.1, read as the reverse complement.
CTTGTTACCCAGGCTGGAGTGCAATGGCGCGATCTCGGCTCACCGCAACCTCCGCCTCCTGGGTTCAGGCAATTCTCCTGCCTCAGCCTCCTGAGTAGCTGGGATTACAGGCACGCGCCACCATGCCCAGCTAATTTTTTGTATTTTTAGTAGAGACGGGGTTTCACCAGGTTGACCAGGATGGTCTCGATCTCTTGACCTCGTGATCCACCCGCCTCGGCCTCCCAAAGTGCTGGGATTACAGGCTTGAGCCACCGCGCCCAGCCTGACAGTCTCTCTTTCCTGGAGTTCACATTCTATTGGGCAGGCTGACTATAAACAAATAAGCAAACCAATAAAATACCAAAATAATTTAAACGGTGTGTAGTTTTGCATTATTGTCAGAACAAATTATTGCATACTTAGAAGCTTAAACAACACAAATTTATCTCCCAATTCTGTAGGTCAGACATTCAATCTGAGTTTTGCCCAGAAAGGGCAGCATTCCCTGGAGGCTCTAGGGAAAGATATGTTTCCTTGCTCTTTCGAGCTATTGCAGAATTTGGTTCCTTGTGGTTGTAGGACTGTGGCATTGCTGTCAGCCAAGGGCCATTCCCAGTTTCTAGAGGCCACCTGCATCCTTTGCCTGGTGTCCCCACCTCCATCCTGAAAGCCAGCAGTAGCAGATCAAGTCCTTCTTATACTCTGAATCTCTTGCCCTTCTTCTCTCTGACTCAGCCAGGAAAGGTTCACCACTTCTAAGGCCTTGTGTGATTAGATTGGACCCATCAGGATAATCCAGGATTTTATCTCCCTTCGTTTGGATTCATGCTTTCACTTGTATCACATTTGGTCCCCTTTGCCGCAGAAGAGAACATATTCATTCACAGGTTTCAGGGATTAGAACACAGACATCTTTGTGAAGAAGGAGTTTTATTCTGCCCACTACTGATGGTAATACATGCCAGGAGGAAAACCAAAACAGTAACAGGCAAAAGGTGGTAATGAGAGGAGCTCATTTACATTGTGTCATCAAAGATGCCCTCCCTGAGGAAATGAACTGGGTGACCAGCAAGTGACTAGCTGGGCAGAGCACTGCAAGCATGTATTTAATTAAATATACAGAAAAAAAAAAGGCATGGAAAGCTACATATTGAACTATTCACATGCTACCTACAGAGAAAAGAATAGAATTCAAGAGTAGGAGAAGATAAAAGCTTTATCCTATATCCTTCTATTTGTTTGGATGTTTTACTTGTGTAATTTTTAAATTATGCTTATAAACATTTAGAAATAGAAAAGGAAAATATATTTTGGGGAGGACCCAGTTAAAGCAAAGAGAGTTATTCAGTACTAGTGAAATATTTCAGTACTAGTGAAAGTTAATATATTCTAAATTCTGACACACACACACATAGACAGAAAATAAAAATAACACTTCATCTTGGATTCTGTGAAAGAATCTGTTCTAGAGGGCAGTAATAGATCAATACCCCCTTCTTCTGAGTCTTTAAGGAGAAAACACTTGCCAATTAGACATTTTACACATCAGCAACCTTGGAAACTTCTCCTGGCTATAACCTCTTTATTTTGCTTCTAAGTCCTAACTTGGTGCTCATTTGCTGAGCTTTTACTCTGGATAGCTCACATTGTTTCGTGTGGTTTTCCAAAGAGGACACTAAAAGCTTCTCTGGGAATGCAGGCAGGCAGAAGAAAAGTTACTTGAATGGGCTCTGTAGCGTAGCAATCTGTCACAGCAAAGGGGTGAGTCTTGCTGGAATGCAATTCTGCTACTCAAGACACAAACAAAGGAGAGATCACAGAAGGATACACGGAAGTGCCTGTCAGGGAGCCAGAGCGAGTGGCTGCAGGGAGACAACACAGAAGACCAAAGGCTCTCCCAGGACACAGAAAAGCAAAACTTTGAGCAATTTAGTATCAAAACCCAGGGATACAACCGCAGAAAACAGGCTTTGTGCGTTTGTGTGAGAGTGTGTGTGTGTGTGTGCACGTGCGTGCTTGCGCATGTGTGTGCTCACACATGCATGTGATACTCAAAATTACAACTCCTCTGGAGCAAAGATATGATCCTAAAAGCAGTGAGAAGCAAACAATAGCTACAGCTATAAACGAAGGAGTTCCTATTTCTGTACCAATCACACAGATTTGTTTTTGCAGACACCCTGTTTATCAAAGATAGGGATTCTTTGGGTAACGTGTTTGCAACGGTCTAGTAGACGCTTCCACTTGAATGTCTCTTCATCACCCAAAGGGCGACAAACCCAAAACCGAACATATCACTGTCTGCTCACAAATGTTTTCTCCTCCCAGCCCTTCTTCCTGCCTGCGATAGTGATGCCCTCTTTTTCTCCATCACTCAGGCTTGAGAACTTGGGAGTCATTCTTAACTCATCTTTCACCTTCAACTAGTCATCCCCCTCCAATCCTTTTTGGAAGTAGATAAAACATAAATCATATACAAATAAAAAACAGCCTTTAATCAGCCACAAACATATAGTCAGCTATTATGTAAACCTCTCCCTCTCCATTCCCACTTTCACGCCTGGTCGAGGATCTTATCCCAGAAGTATTTATCTGAAGAATTTCCTCGGGAGGCCCCTCCGCCCACTGCCTGTCATTTTAGTCCAACCCTTCTGTATCTCACTAGCTGGTGAACACAAACACAGCCACATTATCATTCCGTGACCAAATAGTGTTTTTGAGTCCCTTTTAGGTTTGTCTGAAGGTTCAAAGGCAGGAAGCTGGAGTCTCCCAAAACTGCCCCTCCTCACTTTCTAGGGTCTGGCTGGCTTAAATATGCCCACAAATTGCCCCCAGCCTTCACTCTTGGGCCTGCACCGCCCAGGGGCCCGGCAGCCCCTTCCTCTTGAGAGTGGACTCCAAAGCCTGGGTGTGAAGCCGAAAGTTCCAGGGACTCTGTAAACAGAGAGGCAGATCTGTAACAACCTCCTTCCTCCGCGGGCTTCTTCCATGTGGGGGTCCTGAGGGCTTCGTCCTTAGCCTGGCTGGTACGTCTAGTTTCCTCCCACTGCCAACTAAGAGCTGACCGGCCACTGTCCTCTGCAGCTCAGAGACCAACTGAAGTGCGGAACCCAACAAAACCACACTCATCCCCAGCAGGGCAAGAGCAACCCAGGCTTGTGTCGTCTGTGTCCATGCAGCAAGCCCAGTCACTTGCTCCCAGCCGTAAAAGGGAGAAAAGGAAAGAAGTGGGAGGTGGGAGGGGGCAGGATCGGCAGTGCCCAGAAGCGCAGTGCTGGCTACACACGAAAATGCATATTCCCAAATGAAGCTTTACGTCTTCACTTATTTCTTCTTGCAACAAGTATTTTTTGAGCACCTACTATGTGCCGAGCACAGGGCAGAACAGACAGGAGCCTCTTGGAGCATAAGCTCTGGTGTGAAAAATAGCCAGTTTTTAAAAATCAAGAAAAATAAACAAGGTTTTTTTGGGTAGTGACAAGTCAGAGAGGAAGTGAAGCAAGGTGCTGGGATGGAGAGAGCAGGGCCTGCTTAGGTAAGGCAGTCCTGAAGGCCCGTCTCGGGGGTGACATTTGGGCTGGGCATCAGCTGAACGGAGAAGAGCCTGCCCAGACTGTGCATCCAAGTCAGTGGCCAGCTGACAGTTTTCCCCAGTAAAAATGGGTGGACACCTGCCTCACATTTGTATTAGTTTGGCAGAGCTGCCATAAAAAAGTAACACTAAGTTGCTTAAAAGACACAAATGTATTGTCACCCAGTTTTAGAGACCGGAAGTCCAAAATCAAGGTGTCAGTAGGGCCCTGCTCTCTCTGAAGACATGGGGGAAGGGTCTGCTCTTGCCTCTCTTCCAGTGCTGACAATTCCCTGGCTTAGAATAGCACAACTTCAGTGTCCACATGGAATCCTCCCTGTGTGCACGTCTGTGTCCCAATTTCCCCCATTTATAAGGACAGCAGTCATTTTGGATTAGGGGCCACCCTGCTGTAGTTTGAGTCACCTGAACTAATTGCATCTGCAACAACCCTATTTCCAAATAAAGTCACATTCTATGGTACAGGGGAGGCGGAAGTGTGGATTTCAACAAATAAATGTCGGGGGACAGAATTCAACCCCTAACAACATTTCTGTAATGAAGGGGTCCATCCAGGAAGGGTGGAGGACCAGCTGTACTCACAATGATCCAACCTACTCTTTCAGAGAAGGCTGAGCTTTCTACTCTGTCTCCCCCACATCACAGAGCACAGCACATAAAAAATGAATGAATACTTGTTGATGGTTGATTAATGGTACGTTTTACACTAAAATTTAAAAATGCGTGTGTTATCATGTTGAGATAGTTTGGGATTTGTTTGTGCCAGCAACAGTTCACGTGCTTAGTAGATAGGAAAGGCTTAAATCGTTTTAGGGTCTGATATGATTAGTAACTGTTTCCAGAGACCATGTGAAAAAAAATAGCTGGCATCCAATGCTGAACCAGCCCCCTTTGTCTCTCGCCTGGGTCCCAGAGGCAGCAGAGCTGATGAGCTCAGATAAGGTTGGCAGAGGTCACATTTGTTGAGGATCTGCGAAGAGATACCGGTGAAAGTACAGCAGCAGAATGCAGCCATCCAGGCCTCCAGGCAGCTCAGCCCCCTCGCCCAGCCTGGGGACACACAGCTGCCCGGCTCAACCTCAGAGGGGCAAATTCCCCAACATCAGAGAAGCAGCCCTGAGCCACTAAACGGAAACCTGGCTAGCGAGGAAGCAGCTGGTCTTGGCAAACAAAAAATAATGCCCCAGGCAAAAACAAAGTAAGAGGGAGCCTGGAAAAGCTTCATTCTGAGGAACCACTCCCTCGCTAACCCAATTTTTAAATCCAATATAAAATTCTAAGGCTATTCAGAAAACACCGTGGCAAATTCCTTCAGTGTAAATTCTCTGTGATAAGAAATTCCTAGAAGGCTTCTCCTTTCCTTTCAAAACACTGGACAATTTGCTCCAACAGTATATCCCACGTTGTGGCAAGCCATCTTGTTATCCGTTATTCTTTTTTAATGTAACACAGAGAACCACAAGATCTTGTGGAATTTCATGAGAGTCTGTTACATAGAAATGCATTTTGAAGTATTGTTTATTATTTGCCTTTCTTTTTATCTCATGAAATAAGCTACTCATGACAAGCTACCTTTCATTCTTAAAATTATATTTATGTATGCACATATAAATATAGCAATCTCTTATGAAATATATGTTTAATTGATTTATTAGTTTCCTACTGTGCTTAAGAACTCATGAACCTAAAATTAGCTGTGCATAATGATTTTTCTGATAAGAACAGTGACTCTACAGATACAAATGAAACAAGGCAAGGTGAAATTTTCAGAGAAAGATCTACTCATAGTGGGTTAGAGGTCTAAACTAGAGATTTTTTTCATTCTTTCTGATGACAGTAATAATAGCTGAAATTGATCATTGAGTACATACTATGTGATAGGCCGTGTGCTATGCCTTTGTGCCCACCTTAACTCAAATCCTTTCAACTCCGTTAAAAATGTTTAGGAGGATCCAAGATGGCCGAATAGGAAGAGCTCTGGAGTGCAGTTCCCAGTGAAAACAACGCAGAGAGTGAGTGATCACTGCTTTTCCAAACAAGTTATTACTGCCCACAGACCAGGAGATTCCCAGGCTGAAAAGCGCCATGAATTTCTAGCATGGCTGTTTTCAGCTGGCACAGAAACTCACACAAAACTCTTCACAAAAACTCACACAAATCTGGGCAGCCATTTCAACTGGTGCCTGGAACACCTGGGAGACAGAGTTGCCCAATTCAACTGAAAGAAAGGGGGCTAAAGCAGGGAGCCAGGTGATCTGGCTTGGCAAGTCCCACCCCCACAAAGACCAGCAATCTGAAATGCTCTGGACTGAGAGTTTCGCAGCAAGCGCAGCTGGACCCAGAACAGTCCAGCTTTGTCAGGGGAAGGGTGTCCGCCATTACCGAGGCAGTCCACTGTTACTGAGGCAGTCCGCCATTACTGAGGCAGCCCGCCATTGCCAAGGCAGTGCTAACTATACCTCTATAAACAAAACCACAAGGAGGTTCACACAGAAGCTGGGCAGAGCCCACAGCAGCTCAGCAACACCTCTGCTGGCAGACTGTGACTAGGCTATCTCCTTGCTGGTCAGGGCATCTCTGAAAAAAGGCAGTAGCACATCAGGAACTTATAAATAAAGCCCCATCTTCCCAGGACAGAGCATCTGGGAAAAAAGGCAGTTATGAGTTCCACTGCAGCAGACTAAAATGTACCTGCCCAGCAGCTCTGAAAAGAACAATGAGGCTCACAGCTCAACACTTGAGCTCCTATAAGGGACAGACGGTCTCCTCAAGCAGCTCCCTGACTCCCATATATCCAAAGAGACATCTCATAAAGGAGAGCTTAGGCTGACATCTGGTGGGTATCCTTCTGGGACAAAGATAACAGAAGAAGAAACTGGCAGCAACCCTTACTGTTCTGCAGGCACTGCAGGTGATCCCCAGGCAAGCAGGGTCTGGAGTGAACCTCCAGCAGTCCTACAGCAAAGGGGCCTGACTGTTAGAAGAAAAACTAAAAAACAGAAAGAAACAACTTGAACATCAACAAAAAGGATGTCCACTCAGAGACCCCATCCGAAAGTCACCAACTACAAAGACCACCGTAGATAAAACCACAAAGATGGGAAGAAACCAGCACAAAAAGGATGAAAACACCCAAAACCAGAATGCCTCTCCTCCTCCAAAGGATCACAATGCACACCAGCAAGGGAACAAAGCTGGATGGAGAATGAGTCTGATGAATTGACAGAAACAGACTTCAGAAGGTGGGTAATAAGAAACTTCTCTGTGCTAAAAGAACACGTTCTAACCCAATGCAAAGAAACTAAGAACATTGAAAAAAGGTTTGACGAAATGCTAACGAGAATAAACAGCTTAGAGAAGAATATAAATGACTTAATGGTACTGAAAAACAGATCACGAGAACTTTGAGAAGCATACAAAAGTTTCAATAACCGAATCGACCAAACAGAAGAATGGATATCACCGATTGAAGATCAACTCAATGAAATAAAATGAGAAAGTAAGATTAGAGAAAAAAGAGTAAAAAGAAATGAACAACTCCCCCAAGAAATATGGGATTATGTGAAAAGACCTAATCTACATTTGATAGGTGTACCTGAAGGTGACGCAGAGAATGAATCCAAGCTGGAAAACACTCTTCAGGATATTATCCAGGAAAACTTCCCCAACCTAGCAAGGCAGGCCAATATTCAAGTCCAGGAAATACAGAGAACAACACAAAGATATTCCTCAAGAAGAGCAACCCCAAGGCACATAATCATCAGATTCACCAGGGTTGAAATGAAGGAAAAAATGCTAAGGGCAGCCAGAGAAAAAGGTCAGGTTACCCACAAAGGGAAGCCCATCAGATTCACAGCAGATCTCTCGGCAAAAACCCTATAAGCCAGAAGAACAGTGGGGGCCAATATTCAACATCCTTAAAGAAAAGAACTTTCAACCTAGAATTTCATATCCAGCCAAATGAAGCTTCATAAGTGAAGGAAAAATAAAATTGTTTATGAACAAGCAATTGCTGAGAGATTTTGTCACCACCAGGCCTACCTTACAGGAGCTCCTGAAAGAAGCACTAAACATAGAAGGGAACAACCAATACCAGCCACTCCAAAAACATACCACATGGTAAAGTGCATCGACACAATGCAGAAACTGCATCAACTAATGGGCAAAACAACCAGCCAGCATCAAAATGGTAGGATCAAATTCACACATAACAATATTAACTTTAAATGTAAATGAGCTAAATGCCCCAATCAAAAGACACAGACTGGCAAATTGGATAAAAAGTCAAAACCCATCAGTGTGCTGTATCCAGGAAACCCATCTCACATGCAAGGACACACACAGGCTCAAAATAAAGGGATGGAGGAAGATTTACCAAGCAAATGGAGAGAAAAAAAAGACCAGGAGTTACAATCCTAATCTCTGATAAAATAGACTTTAAACCAACAAAGATCAAAAGAGATAAAGACGGGCATTACACAATGGTAAGTATCAATGCAACAAGAAGAGCTAACGATCCTAAATATATACACACACAATACAAGAGCACCCAGATACATAAAGCAAGTTCTTAATGACCTACAAAGAGACTTAGACTCCCACACAATAATAGTGGGACACTTTACCACTCCACTGTCAATATTAGATCAACAAGACAGAAAATTAACAAGGACATCCAGGACTTGAACTCAGATCTGGACCAAGCAAACCTAATAGACATCTACCCACAGAATATACATTCTTTGCAGCATCACATTGCACCTACTCTAAAATTGACAACATAATTGGAAGTAAATCACTCCTCAGCAAATGCAAAAGAACAAAAACCATAACAAAAAGTCTCTCAGACCACAGTGCAATCAAATTAGTACTCAGGATTAAGAAACTAACTCAGAACCGTACAACTTCATGGAAACTGAACAACTGGCTCTTGAATGTTGACTGGATAAACAATGAAATGAAGGCAGAAACAAAGACGTTCTTTGAAACCAATGAGAATGAAGACACAGAGTACCAGAATCTCTGGGACACATTTAAAGCAGTGTCTAGATGGAAATTTATAGCAGTAAATGCCCACATGAGAAGCGAGGAAAGATCTAAAATCGACACCCTATCATCGACATTGAAAGAGTTAGAGGAGCAAGATCAAACAAACTCAAAAGCTAGTAGAAGACAAGAAATAACTAATATCAGAGCAGAACCAAAGGAGACAGAGACACAAAAAACCACCTTAAACTTCGTAAGGAACAAAAGAGAGCCCACATAGCCAAGACAATCCTAAGCAAAAAGAACAAAGCTGGAGGCATCACACTACCTGACTTCAAATTCTACTACAAGGCTACAATAACCAAAACAGCATGGTACTGGTACCAACAGAACGGAGGCCTCAGAGGCAACCACCACACACCTACAACATCTGATCTTTAACAAACCTGACAAAAACAAGCAATGGAGAAAGGATTCCTTGTTTAATAAGTGGTGTTGGGAAAACTGGCTAGCAGTGTGCAGAAAGCAGAAACTGAACCTCTTCCTGACACCTTACACTAAAATTACCTCCAAATGGATTAAAGACTGAACATAAGACCTAACACCATAAAAGCCCTAGAAGAAAACCTAGGCAAAACCATTCAGGACATAGGCATAGGCAAGGACTTCATGACTAAAATGCTAAAAGCATTGGCAACAAAAGCCAAAATAGACAAATGGGATCTAATTAAACTCCAGAGCTTCTGCACAGCAAAAGAAACAATCATTATGTGAACCGGCAACTAACAGCATGGGAAAAAAATTTTGCAATCTACCCATCAGACAAAGAGCTAATATCCAGAATCTACAAAGAACTAAAACAGATTTACAAGAAACAAACCAAAAAACCCATTCAAAAGTGGGCGAAGGATACGAACAGACACTTTTGAAAGGAAGACATATATGATGCCAACAAACATGAAAAAATGCTCATCATCACTGGTCATTATAGAAACACAAATCAAAACCACATGCAGATACCATCTCATGCCAGTTAGAATGGCGATCATTAAAAAATCTGGAGACAACAGATGATGGAGAGGATGTGGAGAAATAGGAACACTTTTACACTGTTGGTGGGAATGTAAATTAGTTCAACCATTGTGGAAGACAGTGTGGCGATTCCTCAAGGACCTAGAAATAGAAATTCCATTTGATCTGGCAATCCCATTACTGGGTATATATCCAAAAGATTATAAATCATTTCTATTATAAAGACACATGTACATGTATCTTCATTGTGGCACTGTTTACAATAGCAAAGACCTGGAACCAACACAAATGCCCATCAATGATAGACTGGATAGACTGCACATATACACCATGGAATACTATGGATCCATAAAAAATGATGAGTTCACGTCCTTTGTAGGGACACAGATGAATCTGGAAACCACCATTCTCAGCAAACTGACACAAGAACAGAAAATCAAATACCACATGTTCTCACTCATAGGCAGTGGCTGAACAATGAGAACACATGGACACAGAGAGGGGAGGGACAGCAGGGAGTAGGGAGGTTGAGAAGGGATAACATGGGGAGAAACGCCAAATATAGGTGACAAGGGGATGGCGGCAGCAAACCACATTGCCATGTATGTACCTATGCAACAGTCGTGCATGTTCTGTACATGTACCCCAGAACCTAAAGTGCAATTATATATATATAATTTATATATATATATCAATTTATATATAATATATAATTATATATATTATATATTATATAATGTATATAATATATAATTATATATATAATTATTACATATTATATAATGTACATAATATACAATATATGTTTATAATATATATTATATATTATATAATGTATATAATATATAATAAATTTATATGTTATATATTATATATATCATATATATTATATATAAGCAATATACTATATATATAATGTAAGCAATATATATAATAATCATTATATATATAATGATATATATTTTTTATACCTATCATTATATATATATATATATATATATATATATAATGATTGCTCAGAATCATTATGTGATTTAACCATGATCACAGCTAGTAATTCGGAAGAGTTGGGATTCAGACCCTAGTGCATCTAACTCTAAGCCCCAGGCTTAGTTCCATATACTACACAGATTAAAATAGGAAAAACACCATTAAAACATAAATCAAAGACTGAAAGCTATAGGAAAATATGCTGGTATATTCTTTTAGAATATTGATTTATAAAAATAACTCTTTAAAGAAAAGATATGCAAATTCCAAAGGATAAACTAAGGCACATGGCTTTTTAGAACTTACTTTGAAATACAATTGTGGATATATGAAATATTTTCACTAGTTTGAAGGTAAGATCTAGAAGCACTGGAGACTTATAATGATAAAAATTACATCATAACCTTTTATGCAACAGGCTTATTGAACACAACATTACATGAGTGATGCTATTCTAGGAAGAACTAGTCATGCTGGGCTAAATTTTCCAAGAATGCAATTTAAGCCCACAGTAAGGTGTATTATAAAATTAATGGGATACCATGGTTCAAACACAGCCCTCCGAATGGTCCATCTGTGGACCTTATCTCACCAATTCTCATTAAACAGTGATTTCATTTCTCTACATCATCACAAGCTCCACTCCTGGGCAGTGTTCAGCTGCCTGGCTGGTCTCACAACACATGCAAATATGAATTAAAGGCGGCCGCACCACAAGACTGAGGAGAGTTCAGCAATACCCTTCCCAGTGTGAAGCACAGGGCCCCAGCCATCACAGATGGGAAAAAGAAATTGGTGGTCCCAGCAGGCCTCATTTTTATTACCCCTGAGGCCTCATTTGGAGCATGGCAGTCACACACACACACACATGTGCACGCACACCCACACACATACACAAATCTAAACCACTTTACCTGCTCTTTCCATCCCAAGCACTTGTAAGGTTAAAGATATGTTTGGACTCTACAAAAATAAAACCTCAAACCTCTACAGATACCTTGTCACAGACTCTCATCGACCCTCGGTGATACTTGTAAAAAGAGATATGTTTCCCTCATTATCTATATGGGGAAATTGGAGTGTGAAATGTAAAAATTTGTCCAGAGCTAGGAGAGTCAAAGCCAGAACACAGGGGTAGAATTCTCTGTCCTCTGACCTCCTACAACATGAAGTTTTTGCATCTTTCCTATACCCACCCTCTTTATCACAACATGATAAACTTACTTGTAAATTTGTCTTTTCTCCCTTATGGGACAATAAGCCCTTCAGGATGAACTATTTCTGGTTCTCACCATACCTAGAAAGGTGCTCTCCAAGGTTAACCATGCAAACTCCATGTATGTTTATGGATTGTAACAAGAGGGCAAACAAAATATAACAGAGATGCTGGATGGACTCAGGGAGCACTGGCAACAGTGGCTGGCAATTGTGGCAATCGTTGGGTATTAATGGGTCTCCTTTATGGTACACATATTTCCACCAGATCTTCTTACTGCTGGTCACCATGAATGGAAGACAGACAGCACATGAGAGAAAGAGAGAAAATATACCCCATGGTGACTTCTAAAGCAGCTAGTGAAGGCTGAATTAAGGGTGAGTGTGCAAGACCGTCGTTGGAATTACTCACCCATTCGGTTTACTCACCCAACTGGTTCTGGGTGTCCTATAGCCCTTCCAACCAATTTATATATATAATCAGCCTGAAGGAAATCTCCTGAGAGTCATGTCTACTGGCTGAGATTAGCCTGACTGTGGCCCAGATAGAGGTCTAAACCAGTCTTGAGCTACACAGGGACAGTCTAGTTCTACAGGTGCTTCTCATTCTATTAAAGACCGGACAGCAAGTCTCAAAGGTCAGCCATAGTCAAGTGCATGACAGTGACTCAAAGTCATCTGCACTTTCCAGCCCAGCCAAGCCCTGGATGGCCACAGCCTGAGCCAAGATCACAGGCAGCAAAACTGCCCAGAGCTCGAACAATCCACAGAATCCTAATCATTAAGTGGTAGTTGTTTTTAAGACACTAACTTATGGCATACTTTGTTACATAGCAATAGGTTAGGAGAATACATTATGGATTGTTTGTTACCTAGAATACATAATAAGACTGATGCCTAAATAAAACAAGATTTGGGGGGAGGACAGGGTGTTATGGGGAGGAGTGAGTGTATTTTGCATGTAGAAGGACATGAATTATTGGAAGCAGGGTACAAACTAAGATAACTACTCTTCAAAGATGCCCCCACCTCCCTCAGTCAATCACGTCTCCTGTCATTCGTGAGTAACATATAGTCCTTTTCCACAGAGAACTGAGACCCAGAGAATGTGACAGAATCACTTGGTATGGCTTCCAAAGTTACGCCACCAGTAATCTTGAAGATGTTGTTCTGGGGGAAGCTGTCTAGTGTGTCACAGTCCAACTACCCTGTGACTACATGCTAAGGACAGGCCCATGGAAAGAGAGAAAAATGTCTGGTCAGCCCTCCTCATGCCAGCCATCAGCTGCAGCACCAAACATGGGAGCAAAGAAGCCACTTGAGTCTCCTGCCTTCAACTGACTCCAGCCTCAGCTGTGCCTAACTTCAATTGCATGAGACACTCCTGGCAAGAATCTTTCAGCTGAGTCCAGTTAACCCACAGAATTTGGAGGATGATATTAAGTTGCTTTTAAGCCATTAAGTTTTGGGTTCATTTATTATGCAGCAAAAGGTATTTATTCAAAAATTGGGTTTGTACAATGTGAATATCTCAAACCTTCTGGTTCTTTGGTATGCAAACATTTTCTGCTTGTAGCAAATGCAAAACTTGGTATCTCCTCTGTATGACCAAAATGTCAACAGATCAATCCTATACATCAGAGACCAAAAAAAAAAAAAAAAAAAAAAAAACAAGTAAAGAGAAATCATTAGGCCTCGGACTTTAAGTGTACACTGAAAAGAAATTTCCCCCAGAAACCTTTTGCACTATAAACCCAGCAATCACGCAACATCAAAGAAGTCCCTAAATTATGCAGAAGACTATGCTATATTGGAGAGTTGAACCAAAGGAGCAGCTGTGGAAGAACAGTTGCTAGGTTGTGTAAGCAAAAAAAGTGGGCTTGGGAGCCATGGCTGGCAGTGCAGGGAATGGGGTCATGGGTCCCCATGTGGCAGCAGAGCTCCCTCCCCAGCCAGGCCTTGGTTCTGTCCAGATTGCCATCAATCTGTTCTTACTCACATGCAGATGCCCTCTCTTGTGGCATGCACTCATCCCCAATTTTCTCAGACACTTCTGACCTCACACATGCACATCCATCCTAGAATTTCTTACCATGCGATGTATCATTCTGCAGCTTTGTATGCAGGCATTGTGAGGGCTCTGAAGTGAGACTGACATGACTTTGAAACCCTGCTCTGTCCCTCTCTGAGCCTCAGTTTCCCCACTGATAAAATGGGGATAATAATGGTGCCTATATAATGGGAATACTGAGACTATTTCATGCACAAAGAGTGCCTCGAATACTGAACAACTCAGTGCTATGGTCTGAATGCTGGTGGTCCCCAAAATTCATATGTTGAAACCTAATCTCCAACGTGGTGGCATTAGAAGAAGGGACCTTTGGAAGGTGATTAGGTCATGGTGGCTCCACTCTCATGAATGGGATTAGTGCTTCGATACGAGAGGCCTGAGGGACGCAGAAACATGAATACTGCACATCTTCACTCACATATGGAAGTTAAATAAGTCGATTCACAGAAGCAGAGAGTAGAATAGTGGTTACTAGAGGCTGGGGAGGGTAGGGAAAGGCAGGGATAGGGAGAGGTTGGGTAATGGATACAAAATAACACAGGAGGAACAAGTTCTAGCCTTCTAGAGCACTGTAGGTAACCATAGTTAACAACAATCCACTCTATATTTTCAAATAGCTAGAATAGAGAATTTTGAATATCCTTCAGTGAGAAGAAATGATAACTTCATTACATGATGGATAAGCTTATTACCCTAATCTGATCATTATGCATTGCACCCAATATTGAAATATCACACTGTAACCCATATATTTGTATAATTATGTGTCAATTAACAATTTTTAACAGTGAATAAAGAAGAGGCCTAAGGTAGCTTGTTGGCCCCTTTCCCCAAGTGAGGATGCAGCTAGAGTCACCATCTGTGAGGAGAGGGCCCTCACCAGACACGGAATATACCAGCGCCTTGATCTTCGATTTCCCAGCTTCCAGAACTGTAAGCAATAAATTCCTGTTGTTTATAAATTACCCAAGCTAAGGCGTTTTGTTATAGCAGTCCAAATACCCTAAGACAATTAGGTATTATCTTACTCTTTAGAAATAATGTATATTTTTCTCTCTCTTCCTCCTCCTAGGAGTTGCACATATGAAACTAATATTGCTGAAGGACACAGAGCACTTTTCAGCCTAATTCCCCACAGGATTGTTAGCCTGTGTCTTGGGAAGATGTAATTATTTTGCAGATAATTCCTTCTGAGTGCAGAACCACTAAAGACATCTTCCCCCATCACCACCCTCTGAGCCCTCCCTCAGCCCCCTGAGAGGTAGTGAGCAGCCAGAGAGCAAGAGGACAAGAAGCAAGCTCCTGAGACTGGTGAACCAAAGAGGAGATGAAGGATGTGGGAAAGGCCCCCTGAAGGGATGGGGGGGAAGAAGGTGGGAAGAAGGAGGAGGAAGTCCCTCTGCCTATGGTGAGGGTGCTGGACCAGGGCCCACACCTCTGAGATAAACAGTGGGAGGCTTAGGCATGGAACAGAACAGAAAAACTACCCAATCCTCAAGCCCCCCTTGAGGGCTCCACAGTGGTTTAGAATATATTACCTAAAACTCAAACGCAAGACATCTTAGGTCTTAGAGTGAGCACTTGGCTAGCTAACAGCAAGACCTCTGCAGCCTGGGATATTGGGCTACAGCATGAGGGCATACTTTTATGCTTCCCACATCGTGTAAGCACAAATCAGAAAAAGTCATTTCCAGGCCATACATCCCAATTTGCAGAGGCAAGGGGAAATATACTTTGTGACCTTTTTTACCCCAGTGAAGTGGAGCGTCTCTGATGCACATCCTTCTATACTCTCGTGATGCCTGGCTAAAGCTTGCAGCACTGCCCCTGGCCAGCCATGCTTGGGGAACCCCCCACTGCCTAGGAACTCTCATAAGCTGTTGGGCAAAAGCTCCCACCCAGATGTCACCCTTTGCTGGTCACTGTCGCCTTGCATATGTTCTGTGGCTTTGCTCTGCTCCTACAGGCCTGCAGATTTCTGGTTTACACCCAGATTGGCTGGATGTCTTCAGCCTTTTTCTAGGCCATTTTCTCCTGCCCGTCCCCTGGCAATGCCCACTCTCCTTTGCCTCCCTAAGCAGCTAGACCCTCACTAGCCAAAAAAAAGCATAGGAAAAAGCTGTTACACTGAAGTTCCTCCTATGTGGACAGTGATTTGAAATAGCCAGGAATTGCCACATTTTCTTTCATTTGATTCTCTCAGCAGGTGTAATTAGCTTCTTTTTCTAGATGAGGAAACTAAGGCAAAGAAAGGTTGAATGACTTGTCCAAGGACATTCATATTGTCCAAGGTCATAGCCAGCAAGTAGCAGAGCAGGACTCAGGCTACCTCAGGCTATAACTGCTGGAGACCAATGTCTAGATGAGCCACAAACTTCCTCACCCTCCTTTCCACCAGTGCTGCCACTGCTGAGGTTCAGCACATCCTCCTGTCTTGCTAGGACTGTCAATCAGCATGGTGTCCTCACCATCTCCTGCAGTACCCCCTGCCAACCGCCTGCCAGGACATTCTCCAATTATATTACTTCTTTACTTAAAAACTTAGAAGCAGTGACACAGCAGCAACAAGCACATCCAGTGACCAAATACTGGTTTTTAAATACCATTCTTCAATATATGGAACCAAGCCTTTCTGGAGAAATGGATGATTCCAGGGCTGAGACAGGGGAGATACAACACATACAATATGAGCCTGGAGCATCTTGCAATGCCAGAAAGTAAGGAAGTGCACAAAACACACTCAGAGACACCACAGCCACAATGACAGGGGCAGGTCAAAATGACACAGGAGGCAACTCCAAAAGAATTCCCAAGGGCCAGAGCTAGAATGATTGGAGAAACAAAGTAATTAACTCTAGCATCGGTTACAACCCAAAGGATAGCCAGAGAATTAAATGAGCATCCCTGAGTCCATAGTGATATAAATAAATGACTGAATAAACAAATAAATGAAGAAGAAAGGACAAGTCTTCCTTACAGAAGAATTCCAAATAACAAATGTAAAAGGAATTATAAAGAGAAAATCACTATTAGGACACCACAGTAATGATTGCTGCAGGCAAGAGTCACTGATGAATACTAAAATTAGGAGGTGAAATGTTAAGAAGAAACAAGATATCTGCATAGCCTCAAATTATCTCCTCTACAATATTTATTAATTACTGTGATGGTTTTAACATATGTCCACCAATTATTTGATACTCCTCTCTCCAGGAAGTGGAGCTTAATACACCTCCCTTTGAGTGTGGGCTGAACTTAGCGACTTACTTCTAAAAAATGGAGTCTGGAAAGGGAAAAAGAATAACATTGTAGCCAGGCATGGTGTCTCACACCTGTAATCCCAGCACTTTGAGAGGCCAAGATAGGCACATCCTTGAGTCCCGGAGTTCAAGGCCAGCCTGGACAATGTGGCGAAATGCTATCTCTACAAAAAATACCAAAAAATAGCTGGGCATAGTGCTGCACACCTGTACGCCAGTTACTCAGGAGGCTGAGGCAGGAGGATCACTTGCAGTGAGCCATGACTGGGCCACTGTGCTCCAGCCTGGGTGACAGAGTGAGACCCCTGTCTCTGTCTCTCTCTCTCTCTCTCTCTCTCTCTCTCTCACACACACACACACACACACACAAATCAGAGTAACATTATGGTAGAGAAATTTGACAGATATCACCTCAACCAGTGGTCATGGTTCATGTCACCAGTAATAAGCTGTGTTAATCTCATGTCTCCCCTGATACCATGCACTGGCAGGGCGCTTCGCCTCTCTGGTATTCTTCCCCAAATCCATAAGCCTGGGCTAATCATGACACAATATCAGATGAACCCAAATTGAGGGACATGTTCAAATACCTGACCCAGATTTGTCAAAAGTGTCAAGGTCATGGATAAGAAAAAATTGAAGAACAGTCACATATTGGAGGACAGTAAGGAGATGAGATAGTTAATGCAATGTGGGATTCTGAATTTGATCCCATTCAGGAATAGGATGTTCTTGGGGAAGCTGACAAAAATGTGAATAAAATCTCTAGTTTAAAAATAAGCCAACACCTTCCGAAGTCTAAATAACAAGGTACAGACTCCTGAGCAGGGCACACAAGACCTTCTCAGTGTGACCCGAAACCTCCTCGGCCCCTCTCACCACCTCCCGCTTTGTGGTTTCCTCTCCAGCCACTCCACACCAAAGGAGGGCTGGGAAACCCCCATCGATCACATCTTCTTGTCTCTTATTCTTTCCACATCTTATCCCTCTGCCTGGCATGACTTCGGCCCTCTTCTCCACATGCCTACTCATTTGTTTAGCTGATCATTATTCTTTTAAGGCTCAGTCCAAGAATTGCTTCTTCAATGAATGTAACTCTGATCATCCTCGAATCCCAGTGGCCAGTCTTCCTTCCTTCCTGTCTCCCTCTCTTTCATTGACACCAGGAGTTTCATATCTACTTCATCAGCATCTATAACATTTTAGTGTATTTCTGTAAGTGACTGTCTTCCTCATCTAGGTAATAAAATTCCTGAGGAAAGTTGATCTCATTCATCTTTTATAGCTTCAGAATTTAGCACACTGAATAAATTAATGAATGAACAAACGAATGAATAATGAATGAATGAGTAATGAGCAAACCCACACTGGAAATTTATTGGCCAGAAATTCATAGATGTGTAAATTCATCTCAGCATCGTAGACATGTTTGATGAAAATGTTTGCTCAAAAAATTTCAAAATACTTTGTGGGAACACATACATCAATTCTACAAACACATCTTGAGCTCAGCAGAAATACTGACAAAGAGCCAAGCCAGCCTCAAAGAAGCAAGCCTCACAGAGGGCTGAGACCCTGGAACTCACCTCTGGACATCTTTCATTCCCTCAATTCAGCCAGCTCAATTAAAATAGCCTTGCACAGAGCTGTACTGGGCCTCCTTTAAATGCACAGCATCGGCCAGCCACAGTGCCTCATGTCTGTAATCCCAGTGTTTTGAGTGGCCAAAGCAGGGCCAGGAGTTCAAGACCAGCCTGGGCAATATAGAAAGACTCCATTTCAATGAAAAAAAACAAAAATTAGCCAGGTATAGTGGCATGTGCCCGTATTTCTAGCTACTCACAAGACTTAAGTGGGAAGATCACTTGAGCCCAGGAATTCAAGGTTACAGTGAGCTGTGATTGTGCCACTGACCTCCAGCCTGGGCAGCAGAGCAAGCCATGTCTCAATAAATAAATAAAATGCACAGTCTTTATTTTAGTC
The DNA here is from genome assembly GCF_001604975.1 of Cebus imitator. NCBI lineage: Eukaryota > Metazoa > Chordata > Mammalia > Primates > Cebidae > Cebus > Cebus imitator. Next base: position 5,886,169 of record NW_016107327.1, on the reverse strand, counting down.
AGATCACTACTTTGAAGTAACAGACCTTTTGAAACTCTCCCAACTCAACTGAGTTGCTTCCCAATGTGTTTGCAGAAACAAAGCCCCTTTTCCATGGCATCGCTCAACAAACATTTATGAATTTTGAGTTCACTGCCAGTTACCTGGGCATCTTTAGGAATTCTGTATTCTTCTTGCAATGTGAACATTTGAGTAAGTATATAACCACACCTCTTATAGTAGGAATTTGCACTCTCATTTGAATGTTGAGGCAGCTTGCTTTCTGTGTTCTTTTTCACATGCTGCCTCCTAAACAAAACAACAGTTAGAACATGCGGAAACGGCAAAAAGTAAAATAAAATAAAATAAAACAGCAGAAGCCATGCTTCTCAAGGTGTGTTAAGGACACAAGAATAGTGTCTAAAGTTGAGCAGGAGTTCTCCAAGCATGAAGATCATTAAGTATGGATTGGTCTGGAAAGAAGACAGAATTCATTGATCTGATCGTCATCGATAAATGTATTCATTAAGCATTTACTGCATGCATATGTACAAAGCACTGTTCTAAAATTGTGGCAGGTGCACAAAAGCTTGATGGTATTGTTTCTACCACGACAGGAAGAGCAGTCTAGAGAAGGAGAATATCAAATGCCTTTGAAAAGATGACTAACACGACAAAAAATATGGTTGAAGTTCGGTTTCAAAATTCCCGTCTCTCCTTCCCAGGGGATGCTGGACAATAAGGTTTGGTCTCAGGGCATCATCTTGACAATAGAGATAATATCCTCTACAGTGGTCTCTGCATAGAACCATGGCTCAGAAATGATCCTATGCCCCCCGTCTCAGTTTATCCATCAAGGAAAACTGGCTTCCCGCTTCCCATTGCCTCAGAAAAAGGGCACTTCTCTCTCATTGGCCAACACATTCCTAGAATGTAGGCAGAGGAGAAAATATCTAATTACCATTTAACTCAACTTGTTAACTAACTGCAGGATGGGAGTATAATAAACTAGAACATTGTCACAGTTGGGTTCATTCAGTTGGGTCCATCCAGTGGGCCAATACAAAGTTATCTCTTGATTCATGAAATCTTTCGAACCAATACACAATCACCATCTGAATCTCCAACATTTTGACTTTCTGTCTTTTCCAAATAGAGGAAAAATGCACCTGAAGTGGGAATTTTTCACATACAAGCTTTCCTTTTCAGCTCAGTCTCCAAGTTTCAATAGTCACAAGGAGAATCTTTTTTGTTTTGTTTTGTTTTAAATTGATTTATTTTACTTTAGGTACATACTATATCTGGCATTTCTCCCCATGTTATCCCTCCCCACCCTCCCCTCCCTCCCCACCCCTTTTGCAGGGCAAAAGGAACAGTCAGCAGAGTAAACAGACAGCCCACAAAGTGGGAGAAAAGTTTTGCAAACTATGCATCTGACAAAGGACTAATATCCAGAATCTTAAGAAAAATACAAGTTTGATAAATGTGTTCTGAAGGAGTTCAGAGATGGGCAAATTTAAAGAGAAGTTGAGGGTTCAGCTTAACTTTGAGGAACAAAAAGACAAAATGGTGATGAGAAGCACAGATATTCCAAGCAAGCAGAGCAAAGGCACCGACAGAAATGCATATGGCGGTTTCATCACCTTCCTGGACTCGCCGATGCAGGGTCTGCATGCAGGGGCAATGGGAGATGTGGTTGGAAAGCGGAGTTGACAGCATATGGGGATGGCCTACAATGCCAGGAGAGGGACTTTTCTCTATGAATGTGAGACTGGGAACCACTTCTGATTTGTGTTGAGAGGAGGGCTATGTTGAGGGCAATATCTTAGAAAGCACGAACACACTGCCTGGATGGATGATGAGGTGCTAGAGGCCGGAGGAAAAGAGTAGAGACTAATAATAGTTTGAATAGAAAGGAAGGAGTGTTGTGTTGTGATAAAATACTGTAGAGAAAAAGCCAACAGTAAGCACAGATTGGGTGTAGAGAAAAAAGAAGAGGTGAAGTAGCTCCCAAAGGAACTAAGAGAATAGCCAGGCAATCTAGAGAAGATTCAAGACTGGAGCCAGCTGCCTGGGTTTGAATTCTGTCTTTCACACTCAACAGCTGTGTGAAATTAGAGAAATTCACTTGGACCTTCTGTGCCTCAGTTTATCATCTATAAAATGCAGATGATAATACAGTTAAGTATCCCAAATCCAACAGTGTGAAATCCAACATGTTCCAAAATTTTAAACTTTGAGCACTGACATGGTGCCACAAATGAAAAATTCCACATGTAAGTACTTAACACAAACTTTGTTTCATGCACAAAATGATTTAAAATATTGTATAAAATTACCTTCAAGCTATGTGCATAAGGTGTATACAAAACAAATGAATTCCATGTTTAGACAGTGCCATCCCCACGATATCTCATGATGTATATGCAAATATTCCAAAATCTGAAACAACCTAAAATCTGAAACACTTCTTGTCTCAAGCATTTCAGATAGGACACTCAACCTATAACAGTTGCCTCGTAAGTTAGTTTCGATATTGAGTTAAAACATGGAGAATGGCGCCTAGCACCCAGCAACAGCAGCATGTTTAGAGGCTGTTGTTAGTGTTGTACTTGTTATGCACAAATCAAGACTGGAAGCAGTAGGGATAAAAACTAAATGCTTCCAGAAATTGCTCTTGTAAAAATGGAGACATTAACTGGAGGAATATATTACAAGTCATTTTACATTTACCATTAGGATATGAAGTCCCCATTCATTGCCCCTGCTTCCCTAATATGCATTTCCCCAGCTACCCTCATGTGTCCAGACCTCCTAATGCGCCCATCCTGAAATTTCTAACCCTAGTTTATTTGAATGGGGAGTGAAATTTCATTTGGGATACTGGCTGAAAGGGGATTTTAAAATCATTTCTTAAGTAGAAAAGCATTGTTCTCAACACACTGAGAAAGCCAGAAGCCTCCAAGAGACACACTTTTCAAAGGACATTGCCCTGAATATTACATAATCTAGGCATCTAAGGATGAAAATAAATCCCAGGCACATTTCCCTCTTGCCCTGCCTCAGACAAGGGCATTGCCAAAGGTCTCAGCCACATTTCCCCAACTACAAAGCAAGGATAAAAATATAAATATTACTCCAAGAGGAACTGCACTTGATTGAGAGAAAAGGAACAAGGGAAAAGGAGTAAATAAAGAAAAAAGAGAGTGCCTATTTGGAGACTATTATACATTATTAGATTGGGAGGAGGGAGGCATGTGGCATATAAACACTTAAGGCAAGAAAGGAGCTGGGAAACAGAAACCCTGTCCCTAGCCTCTTCTCCACAACTGAGCCACGGCTGGACTTGGAACAAACTGCTGAATCCTTTCATGCCTTGGTTTATCCTGAGATGTTGTGAAACATCCCTAATGTCTGATCCTCTAGGTTTCTTAAGTGGCAGGTGGCTGGAGTAAAGCCATCATTTTCATCCTGCTGGTTTTCATTTTCTAAATATAATAAAGGATGAAGGTAGCAATGATCAGTACTGATGTAACACAGCATCCAAGGGGCTCAAGGCGCCTAGAGACACCATCATTACTCTCAAGGTTTTTGCTATTTTTGCTCTACATTTTGTTACTCTTGGAAGTGACTGTTGGCCCCAAGGTATCTACTGTCAAAAAGCCTCCCTATTTTAGACTGAAACTTTACTCATGCTGTTTTAAAAGATTCCAAAGTGTGATGTTTCTATCCAATAGTTGGAGGAAAGATAGAACTGAACGGAAGTTTGAGGCAAGTTGACACGTAACTTTTTTTCTGAAATGGGGCATCGCCATTCAAGATAAATGTAAATTTATGATTCGATGGACACCCAAGCTTTTTATGCATGTACAGGTTCTTCCTGGCGTGTGTAGTCCTGTCTCTGGTCTCTCACAGGGAGGTTTATAATGACCCTCATTTCCAGATTCAATTCCACCCCAATTCCTGAGCCAGTTCTACCTAAGGTCAAAAGCCTATCAATTGTCTCAGGCCACCCTGAGCACACAGGGCATCACCTGGAACCGGTAATAGGTCCAGTTACAACTGCTGGGTTCACACATTTCCTCCAAATTCCCTTGCTGTTCATTTATCATATCCAGCTCCTAGATTCCCAAACTCCTCGGGGTCAGCTTTCCCTGCCATCAATCCCACGCCCACCTCCCATGCATACTCCCCAGGAGTCCCATCACTCTCACCAGTTACCTTCCTAGTTGCCCAGGCACAGACTGGACAATGGCCATCTCAGCAATGGATTATGGAGATATGTGACCAATATTCACAGGGTCTCTCCAGGCATTGAAATTGTATCAATCCTCAAGAACCTTCTAATGGCCCTAGCAAGGAGGGGAACCCTGAAATAATTGAGATTAAGTTTGCTACCAGTGCAGTGGGATAAGAGGTTCTAATAGAATTACGTTTTAGAAAATAAAATAATTATAAATACCTCTCTGAGTTTGGAACTGCAGTCCATATCCCCAACCTTTTGCCAGCATCCATTCTCCTGGGATAGGCCTGCTCCTGTCCCTGCTGGCTGGCATGATGCTGCCAATGGACAGAACTCTCAGATGACAAGTGGCTCCCACCTGACTGCGATGACTGAACAGCTGGCTTCAGAACCTGCTCCCTGTAGCACAAACTGTACCAAAACACTTTCTCTGCCATTCCTTCCATCTTGGTAGGGACAACCCTACTCTCTTGCCATTTGACTTTCTCCTAAAAACCTAGTACACTCTTTCTTAACCAATTGGTCCTCTCCCCAGGAAAAAGCACATGCTCCTATACACATTTTGGCCACAAAGATTCACTGACCCATCAGAGGCTGATGCATGAACTCCAGTTTAAAAATCCCTGCCTTTGATACATATAGCTCAACACACACTCAGTTCATTTTGCCTACCCAGAAACCAAGAAGGGGCATGGACACCGACCCCGAGGTCCAAGCCACTGATGGCAACTGTAGATGCTGCAAGGCAGCCATCTGGATTGACTGCCTTAAAGAATGACCCCTTCTGGGCATAATTCCAGAACACTCATGTGTAAAATTTATGGCTTTACTTAGAAACTAAATAATGCATGTCATTTTAAAAAGATACATCTTAATTATGCACTGATCCATTTAAAATAGGTTTCAGTGGAAGGATTGGGGAGAGATTAGTTTACAATCCCAACTGGGAATAAATACCCCAACAATGGGAGCAGAGACCTTCCTGGCCCATCCTGTCATCTCCCAAGCCTTAGGGCAAAGCTGGGAGAGAATACTCCAGCATCAACCCACTGATTATGTCTTCTGTGACCTGGATCAAAGGTTCTAGAAAAACAGGTGTAGCAATGAACAGCTAAGATATAGAGAATGGAGCTAATTTTAGCAGATATCATGAAGAGCTAGCTGCACCTTCCTTCCTCTTCCTTTTTCCTCATGAGGGTTCTGTGGCTAGAAACAAGGTATTGATGGGACTGAGATCAGTAAGATTTTGCCTCCTTTCCTCTTTTGCTAGTTTTCCTATCCATGAGCAGTTACAGAGCCAAAGCTAAGATCAGGATGAGAATATATCATAAATATTTTCACTTCTTTTTAAAATACATACAATCATGAAATCAATGTTGGAAAGATTTTGTCTCCTAGAGTAAATCACTGCTGTTTTTTAAAGATCTCTAAGAAAGTTGATTTCCCAAGTTCTAGGCCAATATTTATATCCCTGGCATTCACAAATTCAACTGTGATTAATATTTATTGTGTATATACTACATGTCTAGTCTTATTCCAGGCAGTACAGCTATAACAAGGACCTGCAGAGATCCTGTACAGGAAGCTGGTCAATGTTTTGACCAAGTGTAACATCTACAAGGAAAGAGAAGAATGGTGTCCCCATAGGGGACCCAAACTAGATAAGAGGTTCCTCCTCATGTCTAACTGAAATATGTCTTTCATCATTCAAGCTCATTTTTCCTTCACACAGAGATGAGATAGTCATTTCTTTTGTTGAAACCCTTATAAAATGGTTACAGTCATGAAATCTTCTCTTATTCTTCTCTTCTGTTGATTAAGCAGCTCCACTTCCTTTAACATTTCCTCACAGGACATATTTCCTTGTCTTTAATAATAAGTTTCCTCTTATTGGGGCCAACCTTTACCATTTATAAGGCACTCTGCGGTTTACAGAGCACTTCCGCATCATTATCACACTTCGATCTTCACAACAACACCACAAGGAAGGTGCGGCAGATATTTGCTGAGTGCCAAGTATGCCCAAACCACTATTCTAGGGCTGTGGAGCACCTGTGCCACTTTACACTTGTCCCCATTGAAATTTATCCCAGTTTTGTGGAGCCATTTTCTCAATGAGTCAAGGTCATTTTGAATTTTATTTCTGTCTTGCAGAGCAACAACAACTCCACCTAATTTAGTGCCTGCTACAAATTTCCTGAACATAGTCTTAATTCTTACCTCCAGCCCATCAAAATAGCTATTGAGTAGGACAGATCCTTGCCCCAGTACCTCTGAGACAGCATCAATATGTCCCCCTTGGGGTGAAGCCTATCCTCTAGTAGAAGTGTAGACAGAAATATACTTTAATAACATATCAAAAACAGTGCCTGGCTTAAGAAATCAAAATCTTTACTAAAATTGAGATAGAGCCCATCAATCAATTCCCCTGGTCTACGCAGCCTCTCACAATCATGCGAGAAAATTAAATTGGTCTGGCACTATTTGCTCTTTACAGAGCTTTACTGATTGCTACTTAGCATTTTACATCCTTTCAGGTGCTATTCAATTGATTATTGGATGATTTATTCCAAGATCTTCCCAGGTATCGATGTTAAGCTCACAGGTCTGAAATTTTCAGAGTCATCCTGTCTTTCTCTCTCGAAGATGGGTACCTCATTCACCCTTTTGCTATCCTTAGGGGATTTTCAAATCCTCAGTGATTTGGGGGAAACGCTGTCTAATAGTCCTAAGATGAAAGTTGAAAATTCATTCAGTATCCTACAGGGCAAGCCATCAGGTCCTGCTGACTCAAACATATTAGGTTTTTCTGAGTTTTCTAACTATGCAGTCTCTTTGGCCTTCTACCCTCCTATTACAATTGGGACTTATTCCAGGGAGCAATTTATAGGGGATATTATCTTCCCCCTGGGGGAGGGGCATAAAGAGGACATTGTAAAAAAGTCAAATAAATAAAATAAAAACCCCTACTTTTTACTCTCTCTTCTGCTTTAGCATCTCAGGCAGAGACCATGTTATCCAGATCCCACTTCCTTTTCCTCTTCTTGGCCATCCCAAAAGACTGCATTTCCCAGCCTCCTTTGCATTAAATTGGGCTCACATGATTGGGTTTGGGCCAATCTCATGATGGAAAGAATGATGCACACCACTTTCTGGCCTGAACACAAACTCCCTGCATGATCCTCCATATTTTCTCTGCTCCTTTGGTAACAATGTGGTCAGTGCATTTTAATGCGGGACCAACACAAGAGAAGGGAGACTGGACACATGGAGAACACTCAGGAGGGCTGCCCTAGAGAACTGCCTGACTTGCACTGAGCTGTGACATAAATAAGTGATGCACTCTGGTGCCGTTAAACCTCTAGCTATTAGGAAGTTTTCCTTATGTTGATCTAAAATCTCTCTCCCTACAGTCTTCTCACACTGACCCGAGTTTTGCCCTTTGAGTCAGACAGGGAATATTTCTCTGTCAATTATAAGGTAAAATTGTCTAAGTGTCCATTTTTAGACTAATAAAATATTTAAAGACTATCTTTTCATATTTGTATTATGTTTCCTAGGTATATATTTTTTATTTCAACCTTGCTAATCAGTCATACTATTTTATATATTTATGTAAATTGTTATTTCATGTTGAGGAGACCTTGCCAAAGGACCTTAATCCATCATCTGCTACACGAAGAGAAAACTGACAAGATCAATTTTTTTTTGTTATAAGAAATTACAATAGGTTAGATAACTCTGTATGTGTGTGTTTTAATATGAAAAGGTTCTGTAAAATTACCTACTATAAAGAAAAATGTAACAAATACCTGAGTAGCCATCACCCAATGTTTTAAAATGTTCCTACTACTTAATCTACAAAAGAAACAAAACAGCCCAAGTCCCTCACTTCCTTGCCTGGTCTCATTTCCTTTACTCTTATCTCAGAAAAAACTTTCAGTAGACACAAGCTCTCACTATGTTGTCCAGGCTGGTCTTAAACTCCTCAGCTCAAGCAAGGCTCCTGCCTTGGCCTCCCAAAGTGCTGGGATTATAGGTGTGAGCCACCATCCCTGACCCAGTCTGCCTTTATATACTTGAACTACATATGTATAAATAGATAGATAAATATATATATTTACAGATATGTGTATCTATATGTATATATATTTGATCATAAAGAATGCATTATATTGTATTCTGTTTTTAGTTTACGTAAATGTTGGTATATTTGTCTCTACACAACTTGGATTTTTTTCACTTGCATTATATTTTGAGACACAATCAATACGATACATATAGGTCTAGTTTATTCCTGTTTAACTGCTATGTGGTATTAACCTGTTGCATAAATATAGCCAGAGATTATCCATTTCCCTATTCATTAATGTACATAGGCTATTTCCAATTTATCACTATTACAGTAATGCCAGTTATGCTCTAAAGTGGTTATCCTGCTTTGCTTTCTCACAGTTATGTATGCAAGTTTGTATTTCATCATTCCTTAATCAGCATTTGGTACAGTTGAGATAGTTTTATTTTTGCTACTCTTCTAGATATTCCTGTTTAAATTTGCATTTCATTCTATTCAGGCTTCAATTTTCATAAGATTCTTCTACAAGGTATTATGCATATTATTCGTAAGAATTCTTAAATATTTTATAGTTTTATTCATACTACAAATGACATATTTTTGTAGTCGCATTTTCTAATTTTGTGCAGCTAATAATTTTCTGAAAGGAAAATGGTTTCTGAAAGGGAACAGGATTTACAACAACCAACCCAGGAAAACATCTAATCAAAAAAAATTTTAATTTTAAAAGTATTTCATAGTATTTTTATTTGCTTATATAAAGCTCAGCCTTCAGGCATTCAACAAGTATTATTTAATGTCTACTAGGTTCTAGGCCCACGCTTAACAAAGGGGCCACTCCCTTGAGTATAAGACAGGCAATGCCTGCAGCTGTGGTCCCACTGACAATCTAATGGTGCTCAATAAATAAGCAAACAAAAAAAATGAAATGGAGTATTTTTACATTTATTAAGACTCCATTTCCCATGATTGTGAAAAATTCAGTAGCTCTTGGGACTCCAACCCTCCCTCTAAATTGCCCAAACCCCGAAACAAAAGGACGTACATTTGCTTCTTTCTGCCATGTGATGCCACTGCAAGAAACTGAGCCTGCACTCTGCCACAGATGACGCTGTCTCTAAAATTGCCAAGGCTTGCCCTTCACCACACTAGCCCTGATACGCATGTACCCCTACACATACCATGTCAAACGCCAGTACCTGGACTTTCTCTTCTACATCACCACTGCCTCTGTGTCACTAAAGGGTAGGAGACAGTGCGACTGTCTCCTCAATGCCATTTGAGCACAATTTCACAAATTTTCTGGTCACAGGTACACCTCCTTCTACTACAGGATCCATAGGTGATGTGCATTGTGCATGCAGCTAGCAGAGGGTAATCCTCACCTGATAGTCCCAAGAAGAGCAAGTCCAGTCCTTCCCAATTGTTCTACCCCGGCCACTGGCTATGCTCTCTTACATGCAGGGACCTTCTAGAGCATTGGCTCTGCTTCCATGGGCATCTCTGATAATGTTATTCATGGGCCTTAGCAGTCTTTCTATGAGCTTACTACTTCTTACTTAGTGCAAGAATGGCTTCCTGCCATTTCCAACTCTATGTTCTCAGCCCTCCCCACAACGAGTCCTCCAAGGTGACCTGATTTCCCCTCTCTTCTTTTTCCAATCTACTATGATGGCATAAAATCCATCGTCCACTTTCCTTCTCTTTTGATTCTCAAGAGACTATATTGAAAGCAAAATAGATCAAGTATTGAGTCTGTCTCCTGCTATTGCAATACTATCTCTTCAAGGAAATGCAGCTACCTGTGACAAACCAGAGAATGAGTTATACACCATGAAGTGCAGAAATAAAAGCATCAGGATTAAGACTCCAAGATACTATAGAGTAAAGCTGAGAAAAGAGGACTTAGAGCTCTGGAGTCAGCCTACCAACGTTTGAATCCTACTTCTGTCATTTACTGGTATGTAATTTTTGACAAGTTACTTAACCACTCTGTGCTACAGTTTCCTTGTCTGTAAACTGGAGCATATAATAAACTACCTCGAAGTGTTACTGTGATTATCAAATGAAGCCTACACCTGTAAAGCACTTAGAACAGTGCCAGTAACATAGAAAACACTCAAAAATATTAGCCATTATTGTATAATTGAAGATGACTCGTGGCTAGTTCACATTCAGCTAATCACACAGCATCTTGGGTCACACAGCATCTTGGGTCTAGATGCTTGTCTCAAAATTCCCAGAATTTGGTTATTCCTTTTGGGCTGGTCATCATCTGGAAGCCCTGCATCTTCACGAAGCTATTCTTTATTCTTACTTGGTTTCTGATGCTTGGTTTCCAAGAAATGTATAGCTCAGATGTCTCACTACGGAGTTTCACACTCATTTTCTTTTTTTTTTTTTTTTTGACAGTCTTGCTCTGTCGCCCAAGGAATGCAGTGGTGCCACCTCGTCTCACTGCAACCTCCACCTCCTGGGTTCAAGCGATTCTCCTGCCTCAGCCTCCCGAGTAGCTAGGACTACAGGCATCTGCCAAATGCCCAGCTAATTTTTGTATTTTTAGTAGAGACGGGGTTTCACCATGTTGGTCAGGATGGTCTCCGTCTCTTGACCTCATGATCCACCTGCCTTGGCCTCCCAAAGTGCTGGGATTACAGGCGTGCGCCACCGCACCCAGCCCCCACACTCTTTATTACTGGTTAGCATTTCAGCCAGAAGTCTCTTCTGGGTCTCCTGCCATGGAGATAGCCACATAGCTTATTGCCTTGTTTTCTTCAGATTCTACTTAAATGCCACTTCCACTGAGAAGCTATCTCCAAAAAGAGAACCTGGCAGCCTTCATTCCACCTCTCTGCTTTATTTTTCTCCATAGCACTTACCACTACCTAACATTTTATCTGTGTATAAAATGTTGTATAATGATATACATGTATGTAATTTATGTTATAAAATGTTATATAAATAGATATTACACATAAACAGTCATGCACCACATCAGATGTTTGGGTCCCTGACAGACCCAGGTCACATGAGATTATGATGAAGCTCAAGAATTCCTGTTGCCTAGTGATGTTGGCACTGTCCTAATAATAGCACAATGCATTACACACATCTGGAGTGATGTTGGTATAAACAAACCATACTGCACTGCCAGGCGTATGGAAGCATAGCACATACAGTTATGTACAGTTCATACTTGATAGTAAATGACTATGTTACTGGTTTATGTATTTACTATACTTTGTAATCATTATTTTAGAATATACTCCTTCTAATTATTAAACTAAAAAAAAAGGTTAACTGTAAAACAGGCTCAGGCAGGTCCTTCAGGAGGTATTCCAGAAGAAGGCATTGCTATCATAGGACACAACAGCTCCATATGCATTACTGACCCAAAGACCTTCCAGTGGGGCGAAATGTGATATTGATATTCATAGGCAAAGACAGGGATATTGATGATCCTGACCTTATGTGTGTCTAGGCTAATGTGTGTGTTTGTGTCTGTTTCTAACAAAAAAAAAATTTTTGAGTAAAAAATTAAAACTAAAAATTTTTTTAATAGAAAAAACTTATAGTGTAAGGATGTAAAGAAAAAAACCTTTTTCATGGCTGTTCATTGTGTTTATGTTTTAAGCCAAATGTTATCATAAAAGAATCAAAAAGTTAAAGATAATGTAAAAGTTTATAAAGTAAAAAATTTGTAGAAGGCTAAGGTTAATTTATTATTGAAGAAGGAGCACGAGGTCAAGAGATCGAGAAAGAAAAATATCTTTTTATAAAGTTAGTGTAGCCTAAGCATAGCGTTTTTCTTTTTTTAAATTATACTTTATGTTCTGGCGTACATACGTAGAACATGCAGTTTTGTTACATAGGTATACACGTACCATGGTTGTTTGCTGCATCCATCATCCCGTCATCTACATTATGTACTTCTTCTAATGCTATCCTACCCTATCCCCTCATCCTCTGCTATACCTCCCCTAGACCCCCACCCTCTGATAGGCCCTGGTGTGTGAAGTTCCCCTCCCTGTGTCCATGCGTTCTCATTGTTCAACACCCAATTGTGAGTAAGAACATGTGGTATTTGGTTTTCTGTTTTTGTGTTAGTTTGTTGAGAATGATGGGTTCCAGCTTTATCCGTGTCCTTGCAGAGGGCATGAGCTCATCCTTTTTAATGGCTGCATAGTATTCCATAGTGTATATGTGCCACATTTTCTTTATCCAGTCTATCATTGATGGGCATTTGGGTTGGTTCCAAGCCTTTGCTTTTGTGAACAGTGCCACGATAAACATACACGTGCATGTTGCTTTATAAAAGAATGATTTATAATCCCGTGGGTATATACCCAGTATTGGGATTGTTGGGACAAATGGTATTTCTAGTTGTAGATTCTTAAGGAATCGCCACACTGTCTTCCACAATGTAAGTAATTTACACTCCCACCAACAGTATAAATGTGTTTCTATTTCTCCACATCCTCTCCAGTATCTGTTGTCTCCTGACTTTTTAATAATTACCATTCTAAATGGTGCGAGATGGTATCTCAATGTGGTTTTGATTTGCATTTCTCTAATGACCAGTGATGATGAACTTTTTTTCATACATTTGTTGGCTGCATAAATGTCTTCTTTAAAGAAGTGTCTTTTCATATCCTTTGCCCACTTTTTGATGGGGTTGTTTGTTTTCTTCTTGTAAATTTGTTTAAGTTCTTTGTAGATGCTGGGTATTAGATTACAAAAATTTTTTCCCATTCTGTTGGTTGCTGGTTCACTCTAATGATAGTTTCTTTTGCTGTGCAGAAGCTCTTTAGTTTAATTAGATCCCATTTGTCTATCTTGGCTTTTGTTAAGCATAGCATTTCTAAAGTCCACGTAGTGTACAGTAACGTCCTAGGCCTTCATATTTTCTCACTCTTCACTCACTAACTCACCAGAGCAACTTCCATTTCTGCAAGCTCCATTGAAGGTAAGTGCCCTATATAGGTGTGCCACTTTTTATCTCCTCTACTATATTTTTATCGCATTTTTTCTATGTTTAGATACACAAATGTTTACCATTGTGTTACAGTGGCCTACAGTATTCAATGCAGTAACATACTGTATAGGTTTGTAGCCTAGAAGCAATAGGCTATACCATCTAGCCAGGTGTGTTATAAGACCTGTGGACTTTTCCTGGAGAAATAAACTCAATTTGTTTAAGCCATTATTAACTTTTTTTTAATTAGAAGCCAAACCTTAACTGATATATTCAGCTAAAAATCACCTACCTCTTCAGAATACCATATACTTGAAGACTGTAGCTGCAACTTTCTTATGAAACATCATTCCACCTTTCTGTTTTAATATTAGCCAACCATTTATTGAACAAATGCTATGCCAAACACTGAGTTAATCCTCTCAATTACTCTACAAAGTAAGTATTTTTATTTCCATTTAGCAGGTGAGAAAGCTGAGGTTCATGGGGCTTTAGTGACTTCTTTAAGGTCCCACAGTAATAAATGGCAAGAAGCAGGATTTGAATCCAGACCTCTTAACCCCAAAGTCTGTGCTCTTTCTGTTCCACTCATATACATGTCTTCCCACATCTACTGTAAGCTACTTGAGGGCAGGGACCATGGTTTATGATCCTTTGTGCTTTCATAACACATACCCGAGTTCCTGCCACATCTTAGGTCATCATAAATAGTGAGTGAGTGAGTGAGTGAGTGAAAGAATGGACAGATGAATGGCTGGGGTAGTTTGTTTGACACACAGTTCATGGAAATGTCATTCTATTTTGTTTGTAATTTTCTGACATACACCCTCAGGACCAAAGCTGGAGTCATAGTCAACAATATTAGGCAAGTGTCATAGATTAGATTCCCCAGAAGCAGAGCCTGAGACAGGGATTTGGTCTGTGTGATTTGTGGAGGCAGTGCTCTTCCAAAAGCCCCTGCAGGGGAGTGTGGAAAGGCAAGCAAGGATGTGGTATCAGATCAAGTCCTTCCTTGGCCTGATCCACAAAGAGCCTGGAGTACAATCCACCCTACAGAGTTTTCTCTGCCTTGAGGCAGCCTGTCCTCGGCTGCAGGGCCTCCCGCTGTGGGAGGCAGAATCCCCCAGGCCTCCTCAGTGCAGGGCAGTCCTCCTGAGAAGCGGGCAGTGGTGAGGAGCAGCCACCACTCACAGCAGCCAAAGGATAGGGGACTCAGAGAAGGCGCTCTGGGCTGCATCAACAGTACTCAGACAGCAAGATTTTAATTAGAAAGCGTAGAAAAGAAATGTCATTCAACATCATTTCAGAAAGGGAGAAAAACTGATGTCAATGAGCTTATCTTGACTGCAGATGTGTAAAACTCCCCTAAATCTCTACCTCTCTGAGTGAAATGAGACCCTCCCCACAACCATCTATGTTTTCAATCACTTCAATGTCATGATTTGGCTTCCTTAGGCTTCCTCGTTCAGATTTTTTTTTTTTTCAAAACTTTACAGACATCTTTCCAACCTTCTGTACACATAGCCAAAACCTTTAAGAAGTATGCCATGGAGGGGCGTGCTTGCATGTGTGTGTATGTGTGTGTGTGTTGTGTGTGTCTGTCTGAAAATCAAAATACACAAATAAACAAAACTTCATTACTAGTCACAAATAAGGATAACCATTAAATAGTATTTTCTTTGAAGTTTAAGAGAATATTCAGAAAAGTAAAATCAAATTGTTCTTCTAGCCCAGAATACTACTTAAGAGTAATCTCTATTCATTAAATACAGCTACTGAAGAAAATTCATGAGGGAAAAGTATGATACTATTTTGTAACTTGACAAATATGAGGCATTAATGTTGTCTGGAAACATCATTTGAACACTAGCAGAATCAGAATTATGGAGCTTAGAGGAAGCATCTGTCTTTTGGTCACCTTCCTCACTGACTCTGTGTGACTCTGTTGGATCTCTGTGCTGAAGAGTGGTGTTGGCAGCATACAACTGCTTCCCATCCCTAAAAGCCACCCATCAATGCCCACTGTACCCAGTTAGCATACCAGGAGAACAAAAACACTGATATTGCAAAGCTACTCTGCTGTCACATAAAGGGGAACATGCACTCATCTTTTTCTGGATTACATCAATTAAATAGAAGTATTTCCTTGTGTTATCCTCTGGCTCTTCCTATCTATCTATCTATCTATATCTCTAGTTCTCTCTCTTTCTCAATTTATCTTTGAGATATTTTTTCCCCAGGAAAACTTTCCCAAAAACTCATGAAAAAATGTTCCAAACCTCAGCTTAGGTTTACACCCTGAGAATTTGTTATTCATGAGCCAGGCCTTTTGAAGTCTGATTTCTCAGGATTGATGCTTTATCTTTAAACAGTGAACATGAACATTGACTCAAAGGGCCTCTGACAATCACTTAGGAATAACTCAGACATTTGTATCTGGGCAAGGTCTCCCCTACACAGGGACCCTTTTGTAAATATTACTTACTAGAACCATAACACTAATAGATGTAGTTAATAATTATCACAATGTGCCAAAACTGCACAGTTTGCTCCCTGATTACAATATTAAATTGCTATTGAGCTGCGGTATTCGCTTCAGGCAATACTAGTAAGAACCCCCTAAAGACCCAGGCTGGCCTCACCATACAAAAATGGAAAATGTTCCACTGCACACAATGCTCAGACAGCAGTGGGCTTTGCCAGAAAACAAACACAAAACTCAAACAATAGAAGGAAAGTTTTATCAGCACTGAAGTGTCCTTTCACTTGGGAACTGTCATCTCTCAAAAAGGAAAACAGGCACACACTTGATGGCGGCTCACAAGGCAAGCCATTACTGTGAGCATGGTGACTCACGGCGCAGAGAGAGAATACTGCACAGCCAGAGCTGAAAGGCTTTGTTTTATTTGCATCTGATGATGTCTTGAGATAGGCCATTTCAGCTCTGCAAAGTTGAGAGATCCTCAGAATGCGAACAGGCTTCTCTGTCTACGAGGAGGGAGGGAATTTTCTTTTCCCACACACCCTCTCCTCTTTGCCTGACAAGTCAAGTGGCCTAGACAATAGGGCAAAGCGACTGAGAGCAAAACTGCAGTTTAATTGAGAAGTGTCATTAGCTCCAGGACAGCACATTCAAAAGCAGACACATGGAGGGCACTTGTCATATGCAGCACACACCAATTCACCCCTCATTCACCCACACACTGCCATCCTACCTCCATATTTGCAATTTCAGAGACCCACAGTGGGAAAATGAGCACTTAGCAATCAATTTGCACAGACAGCCGCCCAGCCTGCACAAACAGGAGGCTGGTTTGCCCACCCTGGAGATGCAGAAGCATTTCAAGGGGACAGCCACTACTGAGGCTGAACTTAAAATATGCTGCTTTACAGGAAATCGGGACTCCTGAATGCTTTAGTAACAAGAAAAGAAGAGTGGCTATTAGGTAACTAATTAAAAAAGACTGAGCAAGAAGGATGACACTTGTGCCTTGACCCGCTTCAGGCCAGGGAAACCAGTAAACAGCCAGCAAAATGCTTTTGTGCTGGTTAGGAGAGGTTACATTGGAAGTCATCTGCTGTTCTCTTAGCAGCTGCACTGGCTCTGGCCTGCGCAGGCAGGACATGGTAATGGATGTTCCTGGCACAGAGGAGAGAGTAAACGGCTGCTCCTTTCCTCTGCCCAATGCAGAGAGTCTACCTGCTCCAGATTACCAAGGTGTGCTGGGTTGCATCCATTCCCCAGGCCAGTACAACTTGGTATGAGCTTGGAACTCAATGGGTAATTCAAGCCACCACATCACCTGTAACACATATAAGGTCCTCGATGTTTAATTTTCATCAAATTTGCCAACAGTCAATGTATCTGGGCCTCTTTCTTAGATACTGCAGGATAAAGATCCTCTATTTCTCTTGGGAATTTTTGGTATTATCTTTCCCTTCTTTCTGTTTACAAAAAAATACTTGTTCACTACAAATTTCCTTTTCACATATTAAACTACATTTTATGAATCCCTCAAGGATAGGTCTTCCTCCCCACCTTCCCCCATCCTCCTGACCTTAAAAAAAAAAAAAAAAGAATCCCTCAAGGATAAATAAGGTGTTCATTTCCCCTTTTACAAAGCTGTGTGACCTAGGGCAAGTTACTACCACTCTGTGCAGCAGTTTCTCATTTAAAAGTTAGGATGGGCCAGGCGCGGTGGCTCACGCCTGTAATCCCAGCACTTTGGGAGGCCGAGGCGGGTGGATCACGAGGTCAAGAGATCGAGACCATCCTGGTCAACATGGTGAAATCCCATCTCTACTAAAAATACAAAAAATTAGCTGGGCATGGTGGTACGTGCCTGTAATCCCAGCGACTCAGGAGGCTGAGGCAGGAGAATTGCCTGAACCCAGGACGCGGAGGTTGCGGTGAGCCGAGATCGCGCCATTGAACTCCAGCCTGGGTAACAAGAGCGAAACTCCGTCTCAAAAAAAAAAAAAAAGAGAGTAGAAGGGCATTGGAGTTACACAGATCCATGTTCTCATTCCAGTTCTGACATGTGAACCATGGACAAGTGACTGAAGCTCTCTGAGCCCCATATTGTTCATCTGTGAAATGGGGATGAACCCCCCTCACAGGGCTTTGGGAAGTGTAAACAAAGGATATAAAGAGAGAACTTATAAAAGTCTTTCACACAGAAAGCTTAGCTATTTTTGAGGCTAGTGGATCACTCTCCATGCTGAGTTCTAAGCAAACTGGGAAATAGACCCAAGCCTTCAAAATGAATCAAATGTTAGTTTTGTATTCAGGGAAACCGGACTGGAGAAGCTAGCTTTATTTAGGCCCAAATTGGGCCTTCTACCCTTCATAACTCCAAACCAACCAATGCCTTGAGATTCACAAAAGGGAGAATAGCATCTACTACTTCAGCAACACAGAAGTGCACCTTGCTCCTCCTTCCACTGGTGATACCGGGATCTGTCCTCGGGCTCCCTTTCCCTCTGCTGTCCTCGTTGCGATAGGCAGGCGAGACACATCTTTCCCACTGCAGCCTAATCCTTAAGCTGAGCCCATGCCTCCTCTTCCACATGTAGGAGTAGATCCCAGAGCCTTCTTTCCTTTTGCTTCTCCTTTTCTTTCTTACCGACTTTTGCATATTCTCTTGGATCCCTAGGCTATATGGGATGGTCTGCTGCTTCTGGGCTACAAACGTGTACAGCATGTTACTGTACTAAATACTGCAGACAACTGTAACACAATGGCAAACATATCTAAACATAGAAAAGTAAAAATAAGGTATTTTAATCTCATGGGACCACCATCATATCCGTGGTCCATCACTGACCAAAACATTATGTGGCACAAGACTGTATTTCCCAGGAACCTTTTCTCGGGGGATAAATAATGGCTACATTCCCACCTACAATTTCTGTGCTACCCCTAAACTCATCTAATTCTAGTTAAATTTTTCAGTGCTCATCTCCCTGGTCTTCCTATCTCAAATCTGTCCAAAATGATAGCACATTGGACACAGCTATCTCAATCTCCAAGCTGCCCCAGTGGCTTTTATTTTGACTCCTTATCCCCAACATTAATAACGCCCCTCACAATTGGGGCTTCTCAGATCCCTCAGGGATAATCATTCTCATTTGTTCTCCCAGACCTTTCCTGTCTTTCTCTAGTGGAGCTCTCTGTGCTCAGTCCCTCCTCGGATCTGGTAATTCTCTTAGTCTCCTATCGACAAGCAATATGCCTGAGTGTATTTGCTTTTTTCTTTCCCATTAGTCTAGTATCCGTCCAGTATTTTAGATGCTTGCCAAAATCTTTGAGACAAGATTGAATTGTGTTTCTTTTAAAATAATCAAGGAGGCAGATGCTTCAGACCATCTCACTGCTAAGAGACTTAGACATCCTGTGGTTTCTAAGAAATCCTGTGATAGACCAGTCTCTACAGGCCTGAACCATTGACTGACCTACAGACCAGTCAATAATTGGTTTATCACCACTGCTTTGGCCTTGACTCTATACAGATTACTGAACATTGAGGTATTACTCATGGGTTTTAGCCATTTGCTTGTGAGATGAATGATTTCAAGCACCCACAATGACCTGGACTCCCTGGGCTTTGAGGACAGCAGGCATAGAGGTCTGGTCTACAACCAGACAACTGCTACAAAGTAGGGCAGCAGGTGGGTGTGCTCTCATCCTCTTTTACAATTTCCTGAGAAAGAAATGGTTGGCAATGAAGACAACCAATGATTTTACTCCCTCTTTCGAAGTGGATTTTATAAACTAACCTCAAAGATCAAGCTTTCACAATTTTTGAATACTTAGCAAACATTATATGTTCCATATGTTGTAATAATATAAAATTTATCTTCTGGGAAAAGCATATACAAGTTTGTGCCTTAACTTGAAAACAATAGCTAACTACTGTCATATTACTTTCTTCTTTCTTTCCCAAGAAGAGGTGACAAAATCATCAAATATATGATGGGAGTTAAGGGAATATTAGACCTACAAAGGAGAATTCGACCAAGAATCTCCTGGAAGGACATTATATTAAGTGAAATAAGCCAGGAGCAGAAAGATAAACACAGCATCTTCTTACTCATATGTTGAAGCTTAAGAAAGTAGTTTTCATGGAATTGAAAAGTAGAATGGAGGATACTAGAGGCTGGGAAGGGTAGGGAGGAGAGAAGAATGAGAAGAGATTTGTTAAAATGTAAAAATTATAGCTAAATAGGAGCAATACGTTCTAGTGTTCTATACCACTGCAAGATGACTACAGTGAACAGTAACATATTATATAGTTTCATATAGCTAGAAGGAGGACATTGAAGGTTCTCAATACAAAGAAATGATAAATGTTTGAGATGATGGATATGCTAATTACCCTGATCTGATCACTAGACACTCTATATATTGAAACACCACTATGTACTCCATAAATATACATGATTCTGTGTCAATTTTAAATTTTTAAATGTACTTTAATTTTTAAAAAGAAAAATAATTCTGGAAGAGACTGAAAAGAATTCGTATTNAAGAATGTCATTGGTATTTTGATAGGGATTGCATTGAATCTATAGATAGCTTTGGGTAGTATGCACATTTTAACTATACTGATTCTTTCAATTCATGAACATGAAATATCTTTCAATTTTTTGGTGTCTTATTCAATTCTTTTCACCAGTGTTTTATACTTCTCATTAAAAAGAGCATTGACTTCTTTGGTTAAGTTAATTCCTATCTATTTTATTTTATGTGTGGCTATGGTAAATGGGATTATTTATTACTTTTTCAGATTGTTCACTGTTATAGAAATTTTACTGATTTTTGTATGTTGATTTTGTGACTCTGATTTTACTAAATTTATCAGTTGTAATAGTTTTTTGTGGCGTTTTTAGATTGTTCCAAATATGAGATCATATCATCTGCAAACAAGGATGATTTGATTTCTTCCTTTCCAATTTGGATGCCTTTGATATCTTCCTCTTCTAGCTAGGCCTTCTGGTACTATCATGAATAACAGTGGTGAAAGTGGGTATCCTTGCCATGTTCCAGATCTTACAGGAAAGGCTTTGAGCTTTTCCCATTCAGTATGATACTAGCCTTGGGTCTGCCATATATGTCTTTTATTATGTTGACACGTTTCTCCTATACCTAGTTTTTTTAAGGCTTTTATCATGAAGAGATGTTGAATTTTATCAAATGCTTTTTCAGTATAAATTGAAACAATCATATGGTTTTTGTTCTTCATTGCACTGATGTGATGTGCCACGTTGATTTGCATATGTTGAACCATCTTTGCATGCCTAGAATAAATCTCACTTGGTCATGATGATCTTTTTAATGCATTATTAAATTTGGTTTGTTTGTAATTTGTTGAGGATATTTGCATAAATATTAATCTGTGATACTGGCCTGTGAATTCCTTTTTTTGATGTGTCTTTGTTAGGTTTTGGTATCAGGGTAATTTTAGCCATGTAGAAGACTTTGGAAGCATTCAGTCTTCCTCTACTTTCTGAAATAGTTTGAGTAGGATTGGTGATAGTTCTTTAAATATTTGACAGAATTTACTTATAAATCCATCAAGACTTGAAGTTGTCCTTGTGGGAAAAGTTTTTAACTACAAATTCAATTTCCTTAATAGGTAAGAGGTTATTCAGATGTTTTGTTTCTTCTTGGATGTGTTTTGGTAGTTTGTGTTCTTCAAGAAATTGGTCCCTTTCACTTAAGTTTATCAATTTATGAGCAGAGATTTACTTGCAATATTCTCTTACCACCATTTTAATATTCATGGTGACTATGGTGATGATTCCTTTTCCTTCCTGATATTAAATTTAGTTTCTTGTCTCTTTTTTTGTTGTTGTTAGTCCAGATCGAATTTCACTAATCACTGAATTTTTCAAAAAAAAAGCTTTTGCTTTCATTAATTTTCATTATTGTCTTTTCTATCTTTAATTAAACTGGCTTTTTTTACTATCATTATTATATCTTCCTTCCTTTTGCTTTTGGTGTAATTTGCTTTCTTTTTCTTATTGTATAAAGTCAGTATTTAGTCTGTTTATTTGAGAGCTTTCCTCTTTTCTAATATAAGCATTTAACTCTAAGTTCTATATTAGTTTTATTCCATAAATATTGACATGTTGTATTTTATTTGTATTCATTTCAAAATACTTTAAATTTCCTTTTGTGGGCTTCTCTGAATCATGATTGATTTAAATGTTTTGCTTAACTTCTAAATTAATTGAAGATTTTCTCTTTTTCTGTTACTGATATCTAATTTAATTCTATTATAATTGTAAACTTTTTAGGATTTTAATTTTTTAATGTTTTATGGGAAAAAAATATGGTACATCTTTATGGGTGCCTTATGAGTATTTGACACAAATGTGTATTATTCTGTTGTTGGGTTAAATTGCTGAAAAATGTAGACTGAGTCAAGTACGTTGGGAAAGAAAAGAATTTCTTGGAACAGGAGGCCTCCAGGAGCTCAACCTCTGTCTTTTTTTTTTTTTTTTAAGACCAACTCTCACTCTGTCGCCCAGGCTGGAGTGCAGTGGCATGATCTCAGCTCACTGAAACCTCCAATTCCCGGGTTCAAGTGATTCTCCTGCCTCAGCCTCCCTCCCGAGTAACTGGGATCACAAGCACACACCATCATGCCCAGCTAATTTTTATATTTTCAGTAGAGACAAGGTTTCACCATGTTGGCCTAGATGGTCTTGAACTCTTGACCTCATGATCCGCCCGCCTCGGCCTCCCAAAGTGCTGAGATTACAGGCGTGAGCCACTGCACCTGGACTCCTCTGTCCTTCTTTCAGATCTGTCTTGCTGGGCCTCCAAGACTCCAACCTTTCCTTAAGATTTGCTAGATTTCACTTGACCTTTTCTATCTGTTTCATTTAGGCTACTTAATCTCCGTCTTTTCTTAAGGAAGTTTTCTTCCTCACAAAATGATTCCTAATCAATCAGAATGATTTTTCTTTCAATCTCCCACTGTTACTGTTCCTATTTCTAAATCAAAGCCTGCTATTAAACCTACTCAGTCTTTCCTGGAGAGTCTCAGCAAACCTGCTTCCTAGAAAACTACATAAAGCTTTTTAATTTCTTTTATTATATTAAAAAGATGTAATTACAATAATTCCATTGAGGTTTTCCTCCACGTAACTTAAGAGGATGACATCTCCTATTGTAAGGGCCCATTCTCCTTTAGAGATTTACTAACAAAAATCTGCCTGCATCTGAATCCTGCATGGGTCCTTGAAATCTACAACCACAGTAGAAGATTATATAATTAACAAGAGAAAGTCAATTTGAGACCATGTTGGGTGAAGAAGGGCATTAGCTTCAATAGCACAAGAATAAACCACAGGATACCAAGAGGATGGTCTTGCCATTGTTCCCTCGTTGACCCTAGAACTGGTTACAAGTCAAAACAAGTTAAAGAAGAGGATTTGAAGCAGCTGACCAATAACTGCTACCAACCCTTTATAATTTAAAGGCTGGAACCATACATACCAGTATTTCTAACTCCTGGCCTGCAGAGAATCATGTAAAGAGAACAAAAATGTTTCCACTTACCAAAGCCAAAAAAACTGTACAACAAAAGATACTTTAATTTTATACCCAGTGCACCTGCTAAGGTCAAAAACAGCAACCCCACTCCCATCGCTTGTGCCTGATAAAAATAGCCACACACCTGTGACTACCAGCAATAAAGATGTCACAGATTGTAAAGAAAAATCTGACAGACTCACCTTTTCCAAAGCCTTTTTCCAAACCATATCACCAGCACAATGTCTAGGTCCCAGAACGGATGTCCAAACTTGAGACTTTATATCATTTATATAGGAGTTTGAGAAGGTTCCTAAATTGTACATACTCTCCATTCCAAGTTCTGAATCAATATAAGAGTCAAATAAAGATCAAAATACTGATTTGATTACCAGTACAAAGAATGAGTTGCTTGATATTTACTGAGAAGGAACAAACTCCACGATGCATAGTTAAATTTTACAAGGCTAGGTGCATAACTATGTGGGGTATAGGTCATCTTTATGTGTGCATGTATAGAGACATGACCAGAGATCAAAACAGTCTTTTTACACCATCCCATTACATCTGGATTTTAGAATCCACACGTGGGAAATATGGGACAACCAAGTAGATAATGAACTAGGCAGTCACTTAAAAGATTATGGCTCCACTCAACCCCTGTTGAGCAGAATACTAAATAAGGCAAGGCCATACATAAGGGCCACCTGTAAGCCATTATTAACTCCTTTCAGTGGAGAAACAATGGATATCCCATTCTTACTGCCTCACCAATCATGTACATCTCCAACTCCCATGGAAACCCAGCAGTGAGAGATGTGGGGAGGAGAGAAGGTTTCTTCCCAATGCTACTGTGATGCTACATAGGACAGCTAAATAGGTATGTATTAACAGATTTGAACTTAGTGGGCACAAACTAATCCTTGACACAATTAACCAAGCTATAGATATCTCTGAACATACCAGGGTTCAACCCATGCCTATCTGTACAGTTTAACCCAGGGACTGGCAAATTTTTTCTTAAAAGGACAGATTTGTAAATATTTGAGGCTTTGGGGGGCCACACTCCTGTTGCAATCATCTGACTCTGTCCATGTCTTATGAAAGCAGCCATAGATTATACACAAGCAAAAGGGTACAGCTCCATTGCAATAAAGTTTTCTTTACAAAAACAGGTGATGGGAGTTTGCCAGCCTCATCTGCTGAGTGAGGCAACTTTCCTTCTTTATCTAAAAAATTTGACTGATGCAAAAATATAAAGAATATTTTTCCATAGCCTGGGCCCTCACCATCTCTTACCCAGCCTACTACAGTAACTTCTAACTTACCCCTGGCCTCAGGGTGTCCCCACTCCAACTCATTCTATGCACTCCATCATAATGTTATCTTCAACATTTAATTCTGATTACTTGACTACCCTGCATAAAAACCTCCCAAGCCTTCCAGTTGCTTCAAGAATGAATTTCAATCATTTTACCATGGCTTAGAGAATTCCTACTTGGTTCCAACCTAGCTGTAAATTCTTTCCTGCATATGCTAGCCTCCAGCTCTATTGAGGTGTTGAACATTCCATGGATACGCCATACTCTTCTATGTCTTCAAATATTCCACATGCTATATCGAAGTAATTAATGAAAACTGCCACAACAGACACACACGACACAATAAAAGTCTATTTCTCTTTCACACAAAGTACCATGTGAGTCAAGGAAAACTCTCTTCTTTTCAGTGACTTAGGGATCCAGGTTCCCTCCGTTGTGTGACTCAATTGGCTCAACATATTACTACCAAGTTGCGGCAGCAGGAGAAGGGAGAAATGGATGAAGCATGCCAATGCCTGAATGCCTGGTATAGTAAGTCATGCATCATCTCTGCTTGCAACCCTATTCAGTCACAAGGATCAATTCAACTACAAGAAACCTAAAAAAATATAGGGGAGCACACTGACAATTTCTGTGCACAAATTTTCTCTGCCACGTAAGCTATGACCTTTGCTTGAAATATCTTACCACTTCTCTTCCTAGAAAACATCTTCTCATTTTCCAGATCCTAATCAAGCATCACCTTCTTAACCTCTCCCGACAATTATTTCCCCCTCCCTTATGCTCCTGTAAGTTTCCATACAAATCTACACATATAGATCATCCACTTTACAAGTATTTGTCTGCACAACTAACTCCAAGTCAGAAGACAAGATGTTATCTTTCTCAGTGACTCACTTCATAGCACCATGCTAGGCACCTGTAAATAGAGAACGCATTTTTCTGTAGGAACAAACGAGCACTCAAAGTGGGCTATAGAAGGATTTGACCATGGAAACAAAATAAGCAAAGAGGATTGATTCCTCATGAGTTCTTGTCATGGGTCTGAGCTGCTAGTTAAGAATGAAACTACCTATGGTAAGTCAGCTCTCAGAAAGGGTGATTTCTGGACCCAATATACGAAAGTGTAAAACATCTTTAAAAGCC
This sequence comes from Cebus imitator, assembly GCF_001604975.1. NCBI lineage: Eukaryota > Metazoa > Chordata > Mammalia > Primates > Cebidae > Cebus > Cebus imitator. Next base: position 5,860,384 of record NW_016107327.1, on the reverse strand, counting down.
ACATCATTATAGCGTGCTCTGTAAAGTTTAAAACAATATAACCCTCTAATTCTGGAACTGGAAGACTTGGGGAGTTTCCAGTCGGGAGCAAGAGTTATTGCTGAGTCCCCATGTCCTAGGGCTTTCCTCTGAGAAAATGAGAGGGATGGACGGTGGTACTAATATTTCCAGGCAACCAGCCAAATTAGCGATCCCCGGCATGTGTGTCGGTCGTGAGATGCACTGTCTTTCTCTCATGGTGACATTTGAGTCCCTTCCCATGCCTAATCATACTTTCTTCCATCTTTAAAATAAAGATCAAATTCGAAAAAAGTCAGTGGACTCCGTCCCATTTCCAAAGCAGAGAAATGTTAGGAACTGGAAGTTTCCAGATGGCTGCCTCACATTTTTTGGTAGCCTGCTGCATTCTAACTGAGGTTAGGTAACCATAACAAAAAGCAAAACGAATGACTTCAGTGAAAAGTTTGCCCGGGGCAAAGCCAAGAGGTATGATATTTCTGCTGGATTACAATCAACAGAAGCAACTTAAACTGACGTCGGTTTTGTTCAGAATTCTGGAGATACATGTAATACATCTGAGGACTTTTAAGATTTTTCAGGCTTTTGATATTTCAGTTGAACAGCTTGGTTGGCCAATTTTTATCCCCCCTGCCCCAAAGCATTTATTAATGAACCTAAGTTGTGAATTTTTGACTGGTACAAAACCTTTTTATCAGTGCCCTGTAGTTTATAAGTTCACCATTTTCCTGGAAGGATCTAGAATCATATTAGCTGTGACGCTCCTAAGTGTGTCTCTCAATGAAACACTGCCATTAGCACCAAATATTCCAGCAGTCTAACTAGCTGTGGGCAACATCTCATCTCACTGACAAAATCTGCCATCAGCCTCGATTAATTTGGAGAGCCTGTCTCATCAGAAAAGCTCCATGACAAATCTACTTCTGGTGCCGATGTTAACATGCTGCCATCCAGGCAACAGTCAAAACACATTTGAGTTCCGGACTCCCGTGAAAACTTATCACTGAAGCACACTCCTTGCTGAAGGACAGGAGCTGCCCTTTGCTGAGGGTGAAAATTGGTTCCGTGGGGAAAGCTTCAAAGCCATTTCAGCCATTAAAAATGTGACTGGATGTATTAGGAAAACAGGAGGAGTTGAAGCAGTGTGAAGGTGCCATGGGGGCTGGGAAAGCACCTGCTCCGGAGAGTGGCCAAGTGACCGACTGTGTCACCATTCTCAGGGGCAGAAAGCGCTGGTGCCAGGGCTTCATTACAGTCAGGCGGTTTCACATACCAATTATTGGTGTACCTACCACATTTAGATAGATTTCATATCAAAAATTAATAATGCCAATGAGGAATGCCACTCTCATTGCGGTGTGGAGCTTGTTGCTCAGGACGAAAATAAAGATGATGTAGTCAGCCAGGCGCAGTGGCTCATGACTGTAATCCCAGCACTTTGGGACTGAGGCAAGAGAATCGCTTGAACCTGGGAGGCGGAGGTTGCAGTGAGCCAAGATTGCACCACTACACTCCGGCCTGGATGAAAGAGTGAGACTCCGTCTCTGTTTACCAGAGAAAAGCTGCTAGAAAGCTTCATGAAACAAGAGAATGTTCAGCTATGGCCGGGTATAACAAGAGTGGCCCCCTCTAGTGCTGTGATTCTCAAGGCACAGTCCTCAGACAGCAGCATCAGCATCGTCAGCATCATTCACAAATTGGTTGGAAATGCAGATTCTCACCTGAGGTCAGGAGTTCGAGACCAGCCTGACCAACATGGTGAAACCCTGTCTCTACTAAGAATAACAAAATTAGCCAGGCGTGGTGGCACGTGTCTATAATCCCAGCAACTAGGGAGGCTGAGGCAGGAGAATCGCTTGAACCCAGGAGATCAAATTCAGAAAGGAGCCGGAGGTTGCAGTGAGCTGAGATTGTGGCCACTGCACTCCAGCCTGGGTGACAGAGCCACAAAGCCAGACTCCATCTCAAAAAAAAAAAAGAAAAGAAATGCAGATTCTCTGGCACCAGCCTAAGCCTACTGATCCAAAAAACTCTTGAGGTAGGGCCCGGTAACCTGTACTTTATGGAGCCCCCCACCCCTGCCCAATGTTTCTGATGCTAGCTCAAGTAGGAGAATTGTATTCTAGAGAATACAGAGTAAGCTTCAAGTTCACATCCTAGCCCAGCTGCCCACTCAAAGATGACGTTACAGATGGACTTCACCTTGCTATCCTTCTATCCTATTCTATCTAGAAAATGGTTAAGTCATTCCAAACACCGTGATCCAAACCCGCTGCTTCACTCTATACACCCTGGCGTGAAGCATAACCTGTTCTGGAAGCCTCTATTTCTTCTGCAAATATTCCAGGATTACCCAATGTTCTCTGACCTCATTTTGCATAAATCTAGGTCCTCTGAGGGAGTGAGCAGAGCATTATTTAAAAAAAAAAAAAAAATTGATCTGGGCTTGGAGGAGGAAAAGACTAAAATATTCCAGACCAGAATTTATCTAGATCCGGGTTTGATCAAATCTGGCTGGCTGCCTAATTTTGCAAGTTAAGTTTAACAGAGACACAGCCATGCTCACCCATTACATATTGTCTAAGGCTACTTTGGAGCTACAACAGCAGAGTCAAGCAGTTGCAACAGAGATGGCGTGGCCTGCAGAGCCTGAAATGTTTACTCTCTGGACCTTTAGACAAAATATCTTCAGATGCCTTGTCTAGAGACACAATCAGTCACCACTGAAACAGAAACTCAGGGCAAGAGGTAGCGTGTGGGGGTCTAGAGCTGGAGAGGAGCAAGGGCTTCCAGTTCTACAGCAGAGGAGGCGCTGCCCTGGAGCAAATCACATTCTTCTCATACCTCAAAGCTCCAGGTTTGAACCTAAAAGCAAGTGCAGAGCCCCTAAAAAAGAGTCTGGTCTGTCAAAAACCCCTCTGGGGGTTGGATGCAGTGGCTCATGCCTATAACCCCAGCACTTTGGGAGGCCAAGGCGGGAGGATCACTTGAGGTCAGGATTCAAGACCAGCCTGACCAACATGGTGAAACCCTGTCTCTAGTAAAATACAAAATTAGCTGGGTGTGGTGGCACATGCCTGTGATCCCAGTTACTTGGGAGGCTGAAGCAGGAGAATCACTTGAGCCCAGGAGGCAGAGGTTGCAATGAGCAGAGATCACACCACTGCACTCCAGCCTGGGCAACAGAGCAAGACTCCATCTAAAAAAAAAAAAAAAAAAAAAAGGCCCTCTGGGGATCTCACATACACTGGTCCACAGACCACACTTGGAGAAACAGGAGTTGATCTGGCCCTTCAGATGCAGAAAGATGTAAGTATATCCCACTGGGCTTAGACAGTTCATCTGATAAAAACCTGGTCCAAAGCTCCCAACTGCAGCTGTGATTTTTTTTTTTCCCATTTTCTAACAAATTTGGCAGGGAGTGAGAGGAGACATTTAAACTTTCAGGCTAGTTTAATTAATTCAGCCTAGAATGTGTGTAATCACTCATTTAACATTCTTCTCAAAATTTATACGGTGACTATTCCAACTCCATACTTGTAAAGATCATTTTAAATTTATAGAACGCAACTTCCAGCACACCAGAAAGCTAAACGTAGTTCTGACTTGTACTATCACATAAACAAGTGCTGGTTCCAAATGAAACCTTCGGGCATTTTGGAATTAGGAAGTTCTAATCTCTGAAAAACGCAGATGGGCAGATAGCTTACACATGTCGAGGGGATCCTCAGGGTATAGTGAGAAAACTGACTGATACCTCTGAGGTAACAAAGAAAATTCTGAAAATTGTCCACTTTACAAACCAATGTGAAGTTGTCTAGAATTCCATAAGAAATTCTAAAAGAACTGAAAAATAAGAAAGAATTTTTGTTCTAAAACTGAGATATTTTAAATGCTTTTTGTCATACAAGCTATAAGATCCCATTATCGAAAATGTATAAAATAGAGAAAAGAAAGTCCACCCATGGTTCCACCATCAAACATAGTCACTATGATGAAAAAAACTCTTGAAATTTAAAATTACAGAGAATATGTTTTTCTGCTATAGAAAGAACTGTTTCTAAATTGTCAACGAGATAATAAGAACCACAAAGGTCAGTGATAACAGGTTATAACCAGGACCAAATAATTATTAGTTCTTCAAGTAGCATCAACAACATACTCCCCATAGGGCCCTCCCCATCTCAACCTTCAAGACATATCTTCAACACCTTTCCTCCATTCTATTTCTTCTCCCTAATTTCTTTTTCTCTCCCTTTTTTAATTGTCTGTAATATAATTACACCTAATGCTGATTGAGCCCAGTGCTGAGCACCCTGTGAGTAGCTACTATTATATTTTAATGTTACCAGTGAGAATCTGGAAGCTTAGAAAAGGAGTGTGGCCAATTGTGACTACTGTGATCCCAGATTTGTTCACAACTCCCTGTTTGTATGCGTATTCAGAAAGAGGCATCTATTTCCCCAGGATTTTTTTTTTTTAAGAGATAGACTCTTACTCTGTTGCCAGGCTAGAATGCAGTGGTGCAATTATAGCTCTCTGCAGCCTTGAACTCCTCGCCAAGTGATTTTCTCACCTCAGTCTCCCATGGCTAAGACTATAATGCACATCACCATGCTTGGCTGATTTTTTTTTTAAGAGATAGGGTCTTGCTGTGTTGTCCGAGCTGGTCTCAAACTCCTGGCCTTAAGCCACCCTCCCACCTCAGCTTCCCAAAACACTGGGATTAAAGTCATGAGCCACAGCACCCAGCCTTCTAAACCTTAAATTTGGTCTTAGTCATGTGAATTCATTTAGTCCATGGGACATTAGCAAATGGGACATAAGTCAACGCTTGATAGATGCTTGCTCATTGGAGCTTGCCCTCTCTTGCTGCTGAGAACTTTCAGCCACCATATAAAGAAACCCAGGCTAGCCTGTTAGATGAAGAGAGAGGACATAGAGAAGGGCCCTACCCAAGGCCCCAGATGTGTGAGTGAGCCCAGTCAACACTATGAGGAGCAAAATGATGCTGTCCCAGTTGAACCCAGTTAAACTGTCAACCCATCAAATCATGTACAAATACATCATGATTTTTTTCAGCTACTGAATTTGGGGATAGTTTGTTACACAGCCAAAGCTAACTGACACAAGTATTTTGCCCAAAGTCACACAGGCAGGATTAAGATTCAAACCCAGATGGCCTTTACTCTAGAGCTCAAGTACTTAACCCCATGTTAGACTGTGGAACTCCCATGAATCTAGTTGGTACCATGCAGAGAACCAATGCCCAATCACGGTGCAGAGTCCCCTTAAAGACACACATAATGATGAGTTATCTGTCAAGCTGGGCCCAAAGATGGGCCCATTTCACATGTTTTCATTAGTAGCTCATTTTTAAATTCAGGCCAGAGGCACCTGGGAAATAATTAGCTGCAGTGTTGCTGTCCTCCCATAACAAATTTGAGGGCAACTCTTTATTTTCGCTAAAGCTAAACAGTTTGTGGCAACAAATGTTACTTACACTTTTCTAGGAATAGAAATGTATTTACTTTTAATCAGTTGGGGACTCATTAGTGCTGCTGTCTTTAGCTCCCTGAGTCTTTGCCTTCTTTGCTTGTTTTTATTGTGGTTTTGGTTTTGGTTTGTTTTCTGCTTTTTTTTTTTTCTTTTTGCCCTGTATTAGTGTTTTGTTTGTTTTCTGCAGAACCCTCTAAAATAAACTCTAACAGCCTAAACAAATCAGAAACTAAAGCAATGTCAATTGCAATTTCAGAGTCAGCCCTTACCATCTCCCTCTTTCCACAATCCTTCCCTATGCCTTACAAAAATGAAGGAATAACTGACAATTTAAAATAAAAAGGCTGAAATTCAAATTATTGAACTGTACGAAGCGTCAATCTGGTGCAAAGCTACTAATGAGAAATTCTGGTAAAGACCCTACACCAAAGCATTTCCAGAAACGTGAAGCTTTTAAAATATTTTTCCACAATAACAGACTCTGGAAAGATTTGCAAATGTAAAGCCAAAAAGAACAAACTATTTTGTTATATAATAAAATAAGGACATGTGGAAAAGCAAATTTGGGTTACGAAATTTGAAAACCAATTATCACTATAACTAACTTGGGTAGCCTGAAGTTAATCAGTTTTGATTTTTTTTTTCTCATATTTTCTCTACCTGTAAAACGAGTCTCATAACCATTGTGTTGTGGAATGATCAACAATAGTGTTTCAAATAGTATGACTTAGGAAAAGTCTGTCTTTGAAATTCCAGTGATTCTTAAGGATTTTTTTTTTTTTTTTTTTTTTTTTTTTTCTGATGGAGCCTCACTGTCACCCAGGCTGGAGTACAGTGGTGCCATCTCAACTCACGGCAACCTCCGCCTCCAAGAGTCAAGTGATTCTCATGCCTTAGCCTCCTGAGTAGCTGGGATTACAGGTGCCTGCCACCACGCCCAGCTAATTTTTGTATTTTTGTAGAGATGGGGTTTTGCCATGTTGGCCAGGCTGGTCTCGAACTCCTTCCCTCAGGTGATCCACCCACCTCAGTCTCTCAAAGTGCTGGGATTACAGGCATGAACCACTGCGTCTGGCCAACTGAAACATTTTTTAAATCCTGGGTCTTCCCAGAATTCTATCACGACCCTCCTAACACTCTCTTTCTCTCTCTCTCTCTCTCTTTCAATGGCATCGGTCACCAGCAAAGAGAGCTCCCTGGGTCCCTGCCTGCATCAGAGAGCCAGTTCTGGCCATGGGTTTGGGGTCATCTACCCACCTCTCTCCAGCAAATGAAGTGTAGACACAGTCTGCATTTCTGACACCCATCATCTAATGTGCCTCGTGGATACATTTAGTCATTCAGGAGCTCCTAGGAGCACCTAGTTAGGGTTTCCCTGCTTACCCTCCCTGTAAGTATGCCCTAATTACCCCCTTTGCCATGGTTTCCAGTGCCCAGTTTTTCCCTCCAGGTCCCTGGTGGGAACTAGAATCTTGCTGTGCACCACAGAGAGTAAACTGAACCCTTGGTCCCTCACTAGCTTCTTGCAGCCTGGGGCTGGTCTCCATTTTCTATCTCACACATAGGCTCAGATGTCTTTACAGGATGACCTGGATGAGCTCCCATCAGATGATAAGAGCTACAGCCTCCCAGAAGACTTTCCATTATATCGTTGTCTCCTACCTTGGACTTTAATGTGCACTTCTAAGAATTTAGTACATCCCACTCATTTGGATCCAGGGTCCTGACAGTCCGGTCTTCCCTGGGAAGAAAAATGAAATTGGCTCTATGTCCCCAGGAAATTTCCCCTGGGCTCTTCTCTGCGCTGATCCCAGCGGTCCAGATTCATCTACTTCCACCTGGCCAAGAGGTGGGGTCACTTCACAATTTAAGGGAGGAAAAACATCTGTTCAGAAAGCCTAAGGACTGTAAAGATTGTCTAATACAAGTGAGCCATCACGGGGGTATCAACAAAAGGAGGAGAGCGCTACTTAGTTCTTGCTTCTTTATCCTAATATTCTCTCCCACTTCCCAGGGAGAAAAGGACTCTTGGTAAGGAAGAAACTTACTTTTGTCTCTTGCATATTTTGGTTGAAACTTTTTTATTTTGACAGCCCTTTCTAATCCTATGCTTTTTTGCATCTTCAAATTGTACTAACCTGTCTCCAGAACACTGCAGAAGATAAGCGTTTGGCTTAAAATCTGCCCCGCGTTTAACTATAAAATTGCATTGTTTGGATCACCTTCCATCCTTGTGTATCTGAAGGAGCTATGTGCCTTGGATTGATTCTTAAAACTTGTGTCTCATAACCAGATCATGTGTCTGTTTTAAAAGGGAATAGTTGGCTGGGCACAGTGACTCATGCCTGTGATCCCAGCACCTTGGGAGGACGAGGTGGGCAGATCACTTGTTCAGGAGTTGGACACCAACCTGGCCAAAATGGTGAAAACCTGCCTCTACTAAAAATACAAAAATTAGCCAGACATAGTGGTGGGTGCCACTAGTCCCAGCTACTCAGGAGGTTGAGCCATGAGAATCACTTGAACCTGGGAGGTGGAGGTTACAGACAGCCAAGATTGTGTCACTGCACTCCAACCCGGACAACGGAGCAAGACTCCATCTCAAAAAAAATTTTTATTTTTATTTTTAAAAAAGGGAATAGTTAAGTAGTCAGGGATGAATCCATTTTTCTTACCTAGTTTTCTACCTTTCCCAGTCTCAATCAGAAAGAGAATGCGGATGAGATAAGCTTGGCTATTCAACCGAGATCAGCTTGGCTATTACCTGGTTCCATTAATCCTGTTTTGTGCATGTTGTACAAAACATGTAAGCAGATTCTCTGCACCTCAAACCCCAGAGCCTGATGCCTAGTTCCCCACCACACACCACAAAATACTCAAGAACTCATAATCTCCTTTTCTTCTCAGTTAAGTGTGCCTTGGCACTATCAGAAACTCTCAGACAAATTTTCCTCTAAGCTCAATTTACATGGAATGAAGGGCCTTGGGCAGCAAGCTGCTGGAATTCTTTCAGTATCATGTTTGCCTGCAAAAGGGCATTTACTCTTGACATTTTTGAAGATATTCATTTTACAACCCAATTTTCACACTCAAATAATCACCATCTGTGTTGTCCAGTGCGGAATGATCACTGAAAGCAAGGCAAGATATTTTCCCCCTCACTTTGTGTTGGTTTTTGTTTTAACTGGTGGGAGCATCATTAATTTAGTATTTCATTTCTAAGTACTATTGCTTTATACAAGAAGAAAAAGAGGAGGAAGAAGGAAGAAAAGAAAGGATATCTGGTAAAGAGTAGCACGCACTAAATCCAGCAAGCTTTTTCTCAGGAAACATTGTCGTTGTTGCTGCTGTTTGTGCCACTTTTGTTGCATATTTCACCTTCATCCACTGAGTCAGAAAGATCATCTTTATCCCAACCTGAGATTCTGTAACGTTTGGAAGCCAACTCAGTCTACATATCGCACTTGATTTGTAACTCGGTGCATCATAAACATGCTCTATTGGCATGTTAATTTCATAGAACTCTTGGGTTCTCTTTCTCTGAGGAGGACACATCAAAATGGAACAGCTGACACCCTCGGAGCCCCAGATCTTTGTACTTCCCCTTTTGTAACAATCATCAGATTTTAAATTACTTGTTCTTATTACCCGCTAAGTCCTATAATATCATGTACCATATCTGTCTTAACTACTCCTAGAGGTACAGTGTCTCTTCATGTTATGTTTGACACGTTCGTGTGCCCTAAAAGCATCTATTAATTGAATTAGATAAATGAGTGAATCTTGAGTCTGCTTCCTTTTCTTTCTTAAAAGAGAATCTGAGCCCTTTATATCATAAAACTATCACAAGAATTATTATCCCTCTTAGATAAAAAAGAAAAAAAGAAAAGAAAAAAAGGAGAGCTCTCAATATATTTTGTATAAAAATCAGAATGGTTTCCATGAAAAAAAAATGCATTTTTCAAATTAGAGTTTATTTGGGGAAATGGCATAAAAGTGAAGAAAAAACCAATATGCCAAGCAATTACAGAATTTCATGGCACTTTGCTGTCTCAGCTAGTCTGATGGTATTTATTAAGGCTAAGTCTGACAGAAAATACTTTTCAATGAATTTGTGTTTATTTTAAGATGGGGCTAACATAAGCTGAACAGAAAAGAGCAAATATAAATTCAGTGCATTACCAACACTGCATGAAGTGTTCGCCAGACTTGCTGACCACTCCACAGTAAACAGATACTACACCAAGGCAGGCGAGACCGAGATGGAAACCATATGGGTTTTGTAGTAAAATAACACAGTTTATCTCCACAGGTGAGAGGAAGTGCCAATGGGACCAAATACGTATGTCATTAAATTTAAACCAAACATATATTAAGAGCTCCGTTTTGATCTTGTTGGAGGAAAAACAAAGACGTTGGACAACTGGACTAAGTAAGTACCTCTCTGTTCTCTGAGTGGGCAGCGTGTTTTAGACTACATATTGCTCCATTTCCACAGACCCCGCGTGAGCACATCTGGAGAGGCAGAGCAGTTTAACATCTGTGCTTCTGAAGATTAGAGTTATTGTGGAAACTACATCAGTGACTATGCATGGATTTCCATTAATAAACCATGTGACTTATTTTAACTATTATTTTTATTGTCTTATACCTAGGTTGGGATTTTTCTTATGAAAGCAAATGTGTATAAGGCCCCTAAGTAGTACTTCCAGAGGTGCTGGCTAAAGCTGGAAAGGAATAAAAGATTCAGACTAACTGGAATTTGTAGCATTCCTTCACAAGACAAAAGAAACACCTTAATTCAGAAAGTTAACTCACACTATACAACAGTCCACCAATATCTACAGTTTCACTCTCCACAGTTTCGGTCACCTGCAGTCAACCAAGTCTGAAAAGAGTACATAGAAAATTCCATAAAGAAATAATTTACATGCCTGGACATGCATCATCCCTTAATCCAGAGTCTCCCAGCTGTATACCTGCCCCTTACTCACTTGGTAACCATCTCAGTTACCAGATGAACTGCAGTAGTATTGCAGTGCTTGTCCTCAAGGCCAACAGTAGCCTGACATGACATCACACTGCCTGCATTATTCACTTCCTCTCATCACACAGCCATTTTATCATCTCATGTGAGCACAAGAAGAATGGTAAGTGTAGTACAGTATGATAGTTTGAGAGAGAAGGGCCACATTCACCTAACATTCATCATGGTATACTCTCATAATTGTTCTATTTTATTATTAGTTGTTGTTACTCTCTTACCATGCCTAATTTATAAGTTAAACTTTATCGTAGGTAGGTATGTATAGGAAAAAGTGTAGTGTATATAAGGTTCAGTACTGTCTGTGGTTTCGGGTGTCTACTGGGGGTCTCAGAGCATATCCAAGGATAAGAAGGGACCACTGTACTTAGTTCACATGAACATTAAACACCAGGACTCATATCTACCTCTATAACAACACAGGCACCAGAGAAAATGCATGGATGTCTCTGACTTTAAAATACACATTTATATCATAAAGAAGACATCCATTTTTATGGAAAGATCATGTAAGATCAGTATGGAAATAAACATAATTGACCTTTCATTCTTGACTAAGTTCTGGTGGTCTCAATGGCCTTCTAGGCAGCTCTCTGCCATCTTGTGCTATGAATGTTGATAGTAACAAAATATCTGTGCTTTTTTTCTAAGTGAATTATTAATTCATTTGATATAAAAATCAGACACCATCTTATTGGTGTATTAGGCTCATGCTAACTATCACAACAAATAAGCCCCCAGATTTTAGTGGCTTGACACAATAGAATTTATTTCTCATTCATCTATCAATTCCATGAGAGTTTTCCTGGTCATTTGGGTGATTTCCTGAACATGGTGATTCAGGGATCCAGGCTTCTTCCATCTTGTGTTGCCACCATCCTCTAGGGCCTTAGAGGACTCTGCTTCCATTCAGGGGAAAGGAAAAAGAGAGACCCCACCTAATTAAAAGCCTCAGCTGAAAGTGACTACAAATCCCCTTTACTTATGTTTTATTGGCAAGAACCAATCACACGGCCACTCATGGTTGAAAAGGAAGCTAGATAGCAGTCTCCTAGTGAAAACTCCACATTATCAAACAAGGTACACAGATATTATTTTGATAAACCATCTCTACTACAAGTGTCTAATATAAATCATTCCTGTTTACCTCATTAACTTCCAAGACATTTAATTTTTGCTGCAGTCACTTGGGGCCAAGGAGTAGGTGAACTCTGGGGTATTTATATTTCCCATTCCTCCACCGACAAAATATCTTGGGGACCAGATGCATTTGAAAACTAGTAGTCTAGATAATGATTCAAAAAATGGTCAAATGTCCAAATGTACTCTAAGCAGGGTCTCCTGGCTGCTCTTCAGAACACCTGATAGCTTCTGTAGCTAAAGTTATGCCATCTGCATTGCGTTATAGCTGAAGTTGGGAACCCTTTACACATTTAAAAAGGTGATTCATTATCAGTGCAGGATAGCTATAAAGAAAAGGTACTTGCTTTTACCTTTTAACTTCCACTAAAGAGCTGCTTAAGCCCTAATGTCACCTGGCCCAATTAGATAGATAAATGTTGCTATGGCTTGGATATTTGACCCTCCAAACCTCCTGTTGAAATTTGTTCCCCAATGTTGGAGGTGGGGCCTACTGGGAAGTGTCTGGATCACGGAGGCAGATCCCTCATGAATGGCTTGGTGCCATACTCGCAGTAATGAGTGAGTTCTCACTCTACTAGTTCACACAAGAGCTGGTTGTTCAAAAGAGTCTAGCAAGCTGGCAGCTCCCTCCTCTTGCCTCCTCTCTTGTCATGCGATCTCCCGACACTTCAACTCCCCTTCACCTTCCCCCTTGAGTGGAAGCAGCCTGAGGCCCTTACCAGAAGCTGATGCTGGCACCATGCCTCTTGCACAGCCTGCAGAACTGTGAGCCAAATAAACCTCTCTCCTTTATAAATTATCCAGCATTAGGTATTTTCTTATGCAACACAAATGGACTAAGACAAATGGCAAGGGGCCAAGTTAATTGTGGCTCTAAGGACTTGGAGCAGGCCAGGCTATAAACAGTAGGAGGATGAATGGCCGAAGCGTACATTTTGCTTTGGGTCCAAACAAAGCCTCTGCCTTCCCTTGCCCTTAAAGGGAAAATTCTGATCTGGATATAAGGTGAAAACACCCTGAAGAGCTTTAGCTCTTGATCTTTATTATGGAAAAATTGGATGAATATTAACTGGACCTGAAAAGAGAGCCAGCTGAAGTAAGACTCATTACAGCGTACCGAGAGGCAGACACTTTGAACGCTGGCCGTTCGAACCCTTTAAATCCCCAAAGAAAGGTCATGAATAGAGTTCCTGAGCAAGCCACTCCTGTAGGAAAATCTCATAGGAAAAGTGCCAGTGATATATAAGGGATATTTGCATTTAAGCAAACAATGATTCTTTCCATCTGGCTAAATGCTCTTAGAAAGCATCCTGGAAGTTTCAGCCACTCACTCCTTCTGCTGATTAGGCTGCTCTGCGACTCGAGAGTTCTGCCCTGGAGGACTGTCAGCAAAGCAGTTAGCATGTCCAGATGTGGACACTTCCTTAAAGCTGAAGTACAACAGGGGGAAAAGATTAATCTGTAATGCACTGAAGTCAGAAACTAACCCAGCGATGTGTTCAATGAAAAGGAAAAGATGCTGTTGAATTTTATCTCCAAGTGGTGTCATTATTTCCAACTAACTTACTCCTTCAGGCGACTGAGATAGTTTATTTTCCCAAAGCCCTTTCCCAGCATTGCACACACCCTCCTCTTGTTAGAACCCAGAGAGGAATGACAGCAGCTGAGAAAACATTCCAGTCCCCGGGAAAGGGAAAGACTGGCTGATGATTACCGAGCGGGCGGGGATGGCAGGTTGTCACCCCAGGTGCGCAGCTCAGTTTGCATCAGGGAAAGGGGGATTTCAGTTGGGGGCAAAGGCCTTTTTGTTGGTTCTGCAAGTCACAGGAGGTTCAAGTGTGGGGAGGTTTTCTTGAAAAAGCAGAAAATAAAATTCTTAATATTATGTATAGTGTAGCTAGAATGTGATATTTCCTTCCACTTGTTAAATTGGGATTTTTGTTTTATGTGCTTTGGATTTAGCTCCTGGGTGCTCTCTGTTTAGTTTAAAAGGGTTTCCATCTCCACATTGTCATACATGGAAAAAATATACTGAAGTGGTGCGCCGTACATCGTGACTTTTATTTTGCTGTCAGACTGCAAGTTACAATACACCTGTGTGCATTAAAGACTCAGGGGCTTTAAAAAGGGAAAGGATCCCTTCATACACTGTACAAAGAGAACTACAGCCCTAGAGGGAAGGGCTGGCAAACAACCGCTGGCCTTCTCGTGCACATCAACAACTCAGCCCAGACTTCGGCAACAGCTCCAATTGCCTGTCACTAGAAAGGCCATTTATTAAAAACACAACAAAAAAGTTTTCGTCTGACAACATGGACTGATTTTTGGTTCATTCAGAAACACTTGACATATTTATTTATTTATGTATTACCCAGCCATAAGCTTTGGCCGGTTTTGTGTTCTTTTTCAGGAGTGGTAACCAACTCCTGGGGTCCATCCACATCCATACCCAGTGCCCTGGCTCCCCGTGAGATCAACCGCACGCTTCTCCCAGCAGCTGCCACAGGGAGGGGTGCTGGCAGACTCTGGCTAATGCTTGCACCCCTCCGTGTGCTCACCACCTGAGCAAGTGGCTCCACATAAACAGGGCATGTCTGATGTGACCAGGTGCTGCCAGGATCTGGACTTTTTAAAAATTATTCTAAGTCTTATATTAGCCACATAGCTCCTGGGAGCCACGCAAGAAGTTCTATTGAAGGTCAGAGTGATTATTGACCCTTAAAAATGCCATGGCAGCTGGAAGCTACTCATTCACCACCAATGAACTTCTGGACTCTTTCTTCGGGATGCGTAAAAGCTCAGTGTGGAAACAGAATCCCATGGATTGCAGGTGGCCTCTAGGGATGGCTCAACCTGGGGATTTTGCCAGATATGCCACACGTAGGGGACCATATGTACAAGATAGGTCCTTGACCAGTGTGTGGAGACACACATGTTAAAATGAGGGGGGCTGAACGAGATTAGTTCACTCAGTATAAGCAAAAAAGTTCAAGCTATCAGTCATCTAACTTCAGAAAGACAATTTACAAGTAAATATTCACCTCGGCCAGCAAGATACCCATCTTTCCTGTTCTGTAGTAAGATTTGGGGCAAAGATAAGCTATTTGTAAAGAGAAACAGAGAGAGAGAGAGAGAGAGAAAAAATGAATACGAGAACACCTGAGAGAAAGCCAGCAGTAGTGGCAATGGGAGGAAAGGAGGAAAATATGGTTTAGAAAGAACAATATATTTCTCCACTGAAATAAACTTACTTTATACACCTTTCCCTTGGCTTTTGCATTCAAAGGAACCCAAAGAGAGCAATGCCTGGTGCAGAGCTAAGACTAGTTTTATTTACAACACCAGGCTATTTAGAACTCCCATCTTATTCTTGGTAATTTGATTGTTTGGTCACGCCTCCTAATAAGTGAAATGTTACACTGGAGTATTTGTTTAAACCTCGCAGCTTCGGATACAGTAAGTTGCTGAATGATGTTTGCTAATGGCACACATTCGATAATTCCTATAATGTGAAATCTCAGCCAGATTTAATGTTTAATTTCCCTGGGATTCACTCTGAAATTATTACAGACATTATGTATTCTGCTCCCTGGACTCGGAATTAATTTCAAAACAGAGTAAAAGTGCATTTATTTTGGTACCTTGTGGGAGTTCGCATCAGTAACATTCCATTTGTCCTGAAGTTTCTGAAGTTTAAAACACCTTTTCACTTTATTTCCCTTGATCTGGGTTGAGTGGCTACAAGGCACAGTCACCTGGAACCGCATCTTTGTTTTTGTTTGTGATCCTGGACACGCCACTGCTTGATGTGTTAACACTCTTACAACACTGTATTAATCCTCCATGCTTTATCTGCCTAACGAGAGGGTACATTTTTGTGGTTATTGTAGTTCAAAAATATTGCCAACACGCAATAATCCGGCAAGAAAAATAATTAAATAGCTACATCAACATCTTTTATAAATATCTGTCACAGAAACAGAATTCACAACATGCATTGCTTTGATTAATCAATCAATGCATTGGCTATGCTTCCAATACCTGGCCCAAGTAGAAGGCTCAGTGGCTGGAAAACCTCCAAACATTTTAGAATAAAGCAACCAGACCTATGTTAGGTTGCAATCCAAAAATTCCCAGACAATAAATCTTTAATTTGCTACCCTGGCAACTTCTCACCAAATTTGAATTAAAAGAATATTTTCCACACAAAGCTTTGAAAGGGTTTGCCTCCCGAACAGTTTTAAAAGTGTAACCTTTAGCTGAGGCACACTTCCTACAGACCAAAAGGAAAAGAAGTGAAAAAAAAAAGACATCAAGGGATTAATTCACAAGTTTTACCCTAAAATGAATGACAGCTGTTTGGGAGTTCAATTGCACTGGTGTCCCATTAGGTTCAAAACATCCTGGGTCTTGCAATTATCTCACAGATTTAATAAAACCTTGTTAGTAAAAATTTCACCTCCCCAGTCTGGGTCTCAGCCAGTGAACTCCCACACCTATAACGACATATAACTGTTTTGAATGAACTCCCAAGCAGGAAGGGAAGTCAAGTATAGTTAGTACATCCCACGAGTTTTCATTTTTCATTTTTATCCAATAGATCTTATTTGACTATCTCCCCCTCCTCCACCAGAAGGATGGAGGGTAGGGTTAGGGGTGCAGAGGTGGTATCTGTAGTTTTAGTTTCAAGCGAACAGACCAATGGATTAACTGTAGCCTACAGGTTTGCTGGGAGTAGTAGAACCCAAGCTTTGGAAATTTGCACCTGCTCTATAATAAATAAGCAAAGACATGGAATCAACCTAGATGCCCATCAGTGGTGGACTGGATAAAGAAAATGTGGTACACATATACCACGGAATACTATGCAGCCATAAAAAAAGAAAGAAAACATGTTCTTTGCAGCAAGATGGAGGCTATCATTCTAAGAAAATTAACACAGGACAGAAGACCAAATACTGCATATTCTCACTTACGAGAGGGAGCTAAACACTGAGTACACTCGGATACAAAGATGGAAACAATAGACGTGGGAGACTTCTTGTGGAGGGAAGGTGGAAGGAGAGTGAGGGTTGACAAACTAGCTACCTGGAGGACAGGATCATTCATATCCCAAACCTCAACAACATGCAATTTACCCATGTCACAAACCTGCACATACACCTCCTAAAACCAAAATAAAAGTTGAAAAAATAAAATGAGATAAAATATGCATTTCTCTGCCCCCCTTCCAACACTACGCATTGTCAGTCTCTAATGTTCTATTATTTTGGCAAAAAAATCATGCTTTAATTTCCAGTTTAGAGCTTATTAATGAGGTTTGTACATGTGTGAGTATTTCATTGAGAGCCTGCCACTTCCCAGGTATTTTGTTATATGCCGGGGCTATAAAAGTGTACAAAACAGGCTGGGTGTGGTGGCTCACACCTGTGATCCCAGCACTTTGGGAGGCTGAGACGGGCAGATCACGAGGTCAAGAGATCGAGACCATCCTGGCCAACATGGTAAAACCCCATCTCTACTAAAAATACAAAAATTATCTGGGCATGGTGGCACACACCTGTAGTCCCAGCAACATGGGAGACTGAGGCAGGGGAATCACTTGAATCTGGGAGACGGCGGTTCCAGTGGGCTGAGATCGCGCCACTGCACTTCAGCCTGGCAACAGAGTGAGACTCCATCTCAAAAATAAAAAAAAGTGTACAAAACAGATAGGGTCTCTGTCCTTGTACAACTTCTAAGATGGTTAAAAAATAAATAAATAAACACCAGTTGCCAACATGAGTCTATGAAGAAAATAAGCATTGTGTTGAAATAAAGGGCAGCACTTGCAGACAACATGTGTCTAGGGAGCCCAGCTGAAGGAAAAGCATTAAAGCCAAGACATGATGGATAAGAAGGAGCCAGTTAAAGGAAGAGCAATGGGGAAGGCTGCAAGAGAGAGGAGCAGCAGGTGCAACGTCCTTGAGGAATGAAGTGCAGCCCATGGCATCCTCTGGGAAATGGCCAAAGACTGACATGACCAGGAAACAGTAAGCAAGTAACAAAGTGACTTATCATCAGATTGGAAAAGGGGCCAGGAGCCAGGTCATGTAGGGCCTGGAAGGCTTAGAGGACTCTGAATTTTTGCAAGTGTGATTAAGAAGCCACTGAAGGATCCAAAGCGCAGAATGACGTGATGCAACATATGGGTTTAAAAGATCATGTGGAAAATGGACATAAGGAGACATGGAGAGCTCCAGAGGTAGCTGTCTGGCAATTGCGGCAGTAGAGCAAGTGCAAGCCCAGGGCAGGACAGTGGAGATGAGGAGGAGAGGCAGGCGGAAGATCCGTTTCGGAACTAGAACTAGCAGTATCAGGAGGTGGACAGGAAGTGGATTTTAAATAAGGGAAAGGATGAATTCTGCATTTCTGATTTGAGTGATGGAATAAATGGTGATGTCATTTGCTGAGATGGGGAGGCCTAAAAGGGGAACATGCTGGGTGATTAAATCAAGAATTTCATATTGACATGATTTCTAACTATGAAAACATGAAGCAAGCAGACTATATGGCAATGTAGATGGTTATATAAACTATGGTATAAACATATGTTCCACCCTCCATAAAATCATGATTTGAAGAACAGTTACTATATAGAAAATATTTATAATATGTTAATTGAAAAAGGAACACATTATTTTTTACACAGGATGATATATACAAATATAGGATAAAAACAGAGATAGACTACAGATAGAAGAAACAAAGAGTAGAATGAAATATACCAAGATGTTTACAATGAGTATATTTGGTAGTAAGATTACAAGTAATTTTTATTTTCTTTATGCCTTTCTTTATTTAGAAATTTCCCCTATTAAACCTATATTATTATTTTTATTATTATCAACATCATCACACCAAGAAAAGTTATTTTAAAAAGTAAGTTCTGGGTATAGTGGCTCACACCTGTAATCTCAACACTTTGGGAAACGGAAGTAGGAGGATCCCTTGAGGCCAGGAGTTCAAGACTAGCCTGGGCAATGTAACAAGACATTGTCTCTACAAAAAATTTAAAAATTAGCCAGGCGTGGTGGACACAGCTGTAGTCCTAGCTACTCAGGAGGCTGAGGTAGAAGGATCACTTGAACCCTGGAGCTGGAGACTGAAGCGAGCTATAATCAGGCCAATACACTCCAGCTTAGGTGACACAGTGAGACTCCGCTTCTGAAAAAATAACGGAAAAACATTATTCTATTTACCAGCGGCAGTCCACAGTTTAGTTTGGGTCAAGTCATAGTAAAACCATAAAATCCAATGAAAATAGATAAAGCACAGTACTGTGCTGTCATGTCTTATCTGAAGGCCTTGAAGATTATCACTGTTATTTTACTTCTAGACACATGTTTTGTCAAATTAAACACATTACTTGTAGATTTCAAGGCTAATTAGTGGAAGACTTCAGATTAGAACTCATCTCCTGGTTCACAGTGAAGTGCTTCTTCCAGGGGCTCTTAATCCACCTCAGCAGCAGGCACCTTCATCTGATCTCATCAGGGCCGCTGAGACCAGCCAAGGATTCTGAGACTTGCCCCCAGACCAGCCATCCTCATAGGCAGCGTAGAAAACCAGCAATATAGTATGATTTCAGGGGCACACAGCATTTCCATCCTTCCTCTGCTTCTCTTGCATCTGCTAAGCTAATATCTTAAATTCTTTTCATGGGGATCAGTTCCTTTTATTCCACAATTAAAAATAAGGTTTAAAAGTGCATGTTTCTAGGAGCAGTCATCTCTTGAGTAAATTCACCCTAGGAGTTTAGGACTTCCATCAAATACAATTGGCCGTCTGTGTTCATGGGTTCTGCATTTGCAGAGTTAACCAACCTCAGGTCAAAAATATTCAGGGGGGGAAACAGAGGAAAACTCGAAAAAGCAAAACTTGAATTTGCCCGCACCACATTTAATCCATGCAAATGAAGTGATGTATAGGCATTGTATAAGGTTTAATAAGTAATCTAGAGGTGATTTATAGTATACCAGAGGACAGGTTATAGGCAAACGCTACGCCATTTTATATAAGGGATTTAAGTATCCATGGATTTGAGTATCCAGGGGGTGACCTGGAACCAGTCCTTCACAGATACCAAGGGACAGTTGTACTTTATGAGAAAAGGTTTTGAAAGGGCAACCCGAATACTGAATGCCTAAAAGTTAGAGATTTTCAAAACAAGGGGAATACAGAGACGGGGTGAGACTTGGGAGAAGCGGTAAAAGGAGCAAATATTTAATGAGCCCTTTGTGTGTACTGTCCACTTGGCTAGTTGTTTCACATGTATGCTGTATTTAACCTACCACTCCAGCAAGGCAGGTATTATTCCCAATTGGCATTCATTCACTCAACAAATATTTACTGAACATGTGCTAGATATGCTCAGCAGTCATCTAGTTCAGGAGATAGTGCAAAAATGAAAACAGGCGAAGTCCTTGCTCTCAAGGAGCTAACTCAGGCTACTTGGAGGGGATGGACAACACGTATTCTTAAAATGAATGTGTAGTATAACAGATGGTGATAAGTGCTATGAAGAAAAATAAGGCAGAGTGAGGGGATAGCAAGGCACTTTTTATGGAAGGTAATAAAAAGTATGTCAAGATCATACAGCTGGCAAGTGCCTGGGCTAGAACTAAACTCAGTTTCCTAAACAGCTGCTTTCCAAAGCCCCTGCACTTTTCTCTATGTAATACTGCCTCCCTAGAAAGCTTGTCCTACCTGGCAATTTTGCCTGGTGTTAGTCCTGCCAACAACCCCTAAATATCCTAATGGGTAAGCCTTTGGTAAACAATTGTTAGCCTACTGTGAGTCAAGTAAAATCTATTTACAGATAACTGTTCAGCATGATTGGTTTTTGCTTGTGCATGCACTCAAAGCTCCTTCAATCCTGGTGTCTTTCAAAAATAAAAACCTCAGCCCATAAATGAAATTAAATAACTTTCCCTGAAATTTCTAGAGTCCCAAACTTGACTAAGTATAAGCAACATCAATATCTATTTCAGCAAAAAAGAAAAGAAAAATGTGAGGCCGGGCGCGGTGGCTCACGCCTGTAATCTCAGCACTTTGGGAGGCCGAGGCGGGTGGATCACGAGGTCAAGAGATCGAGACCATCCTGGTCAACATGGTGAAACCCTGTCTCTACTAAAAATACAAAAAATTAGCTGGGCATGGTGGCGCGTGCCTGTAATCCCAGCTACTCAGGAGGCTGAGGCAGGAGAATTGCCAGAACCCAGGAAGCGGAGGTTGTGGTGAGCTGAGATCATGCCACTGCAATCCAGCCTGGGTAACAAGAGTGAAACTGTGTCTCAAAAAAAAAAAAAAAAAAAAAAAAAAAATGTGAATACAAACTTCAATCTTACAGGGTTATTTTTCTTCTACCTTTAAAAAATATATTCTGTTTAACCTTTTCTTCCCCTGTGCCAAAGAGTAGGGGGAAGAATAGGGAGAAAAACATGGAAGCAGAAAGTGGCGTTTTGCTTTTGTTCAATGCACCTTTATGCACCTATAAAAGTCCATCTTCAAAAATCTTACCCACTGAAGGGAAGCAGAGCAAGATGGCCATATAGCAATCAGCCCCCTGCAGGAACACCAAATTGAACAACTATCCAAAAAAGTACCTTTATAAGAACCAAATTTCAGGTGAGTGATCATTACCTGGTTTTAATATCATGCTAAGGAAAGAGGCACTGAACAGGACAGGTAAGGCAGTCTTGAATTGCCTACACCACTCCTCCCCCGACTCCAGCAGCAGTGGCATGGTGCAGAGAATCTGTGTGCTTGATAGCCATGGGCCTTGGGTGGGACTCAGAGCCGTATTGGCTTCAGGTATGATCCGGCACATTCTCAGCTGTGGTGGCCATGGAGAAAGAACCCTTCATCTTGAGGAAAGGAGTCAAGGAGACTTTGTCTTGTAGCTTGAGGGAGGGAGAGCACAGTGATTGTGGGTCTTTGGATTGAAACTCAGTTCTGCCCCATGACAGCGGAAACAAACACAGGGCAAAGCTAGGCCAGCATTCATGGAGGGAGCCCACAGACCGGCCCTAACCAGAGGGGGATCACTCACCCCAGCAGTCAGAACCTGAGTTCTGGCAAGTCCTGCCACCATGAGCTAAAGTGCTCCGGAGTTCCAAATAAACTTGAAAGGCAGTCAAGGCCACAAGGACTGAAATTCCAGGGCAAGTCCTGGTGCTATGGTGAAATATCAGCATAGGGAGGCAAAAGAGTGCTTGGGTCACCACTTCCCTAGCCCCAACCAGCACAGCTCACGGCTCCTCTGCTTGAGTAGAGGAGAGAGTGAAGAGGACTTTGCCTTGCAACTGGTATACCAGCTCAGGCACAGAAGAATAGAGCCCCAGGCAGAGTCATGAGGCCTTCATTCCAAGCCCTAGCTCTCAGATAACATTTCTAAACACGCCCTGGGCCAGAAGCAAGCCCACTGCCTTGAAGGAAAGGACTCAGTCCTGGCAGAATTCATTACCTGCTCACCAAAAAGTCTTTGGACCCTGAATAATCAGCAGTGATAGCCATGGGCCTTGGGTGGGACTCAGAGCCGTATTGGCTTCAGGTATGATCCGGCACATTCTCAGCTGTGGTGGCCATGGAGAAAGAACCCTTCATCTTGAGGAAAGGAAAGAGTCAAAGAGACTTTGTCTTGTAGCTTGGGGTTCAGCTCAGCTGCAGAGGGTTAGAGCAGCAAGTGGGCTCCTGGGATCCCTGAGTCCAGGCCTTGGCCCCTGGGTGGCATTTCTGGACCTGCCCTGAGCCAGAGGGGAGCCCACTGCCCTTGAAGACTGGCAGCATTCACCACAAGCTGACTGAAGAGCCTTGGGCCTTGAGTGGACATCAGTGGTAGCCAGGTAGTATTTACTATGGGTCAGGGACAGTGGTGGTTATGGGGAGAGACTCTTCCACTTTAGGAAAGGGGATGGAAGAGTGGGAATAACTTAGTCATCCAGTTTGGATGCCAGTTCAGCTGTGGTGGAACAGAATACCAGATTGATTCCTGAGGTTCCCAACTCCAGGCCCTGGCTCCTGGATGGCATCTACAGGCCCACCTGGGTCTGAGGAAACTCACTACCCTGAGGGGAAGGCCTGGCTGGATTTGCTACCTGTTGATTGTAGATTTGCTACCTGAATTTGCTACCTGGTGATTGTAGAGCCCTAAGGCCTTGAATGAACATTGGCAGTAGCCAGGCAGTGGGCCTTGGGTGAGACCCAGTGCTGTACTGGCTTCAGGCCTAACCCAATGCAGTCCCAGTGGTGATGGCCACAAGGTTTCTTGTGTCACCCCACCCTCAGCTCCTGACAGCTCAGCACAGACAGAGAGAGACTCTGGGGGAAAGTAAGGGAAAAGAACAAGAGTCTCCCTGATCTTACCCAAGACCACCAAGGCAATACCTCTATGAATCTTCAAGAGTCACAGCATTACTGGGCTAGGGTCACCCCCTAAAGCAAATACAGCTTCAGTGACCAAAAATTTAGATCACAACATCCAAGTCTCTTTGAATATCTGCCCAAAAAGAACAGGTACAAACAAGCCAAGACTGTGAAACTACAAGAAATACCTAACTCTTCAATGCCCAGACACCAATAAACACCCACAATCTTCAAGACTATGCAGGAAAACATGACTTTAACGAACGAACTAAACAGAGCACTAGTGATCAGTCCTGGAGAGACAGAGATACATATGTGGCCTTTCAGACAAAGAATTCAAAATAGCTGTTTTAAGGAAGTTCAATGAAAGTCAAGATAACATAGAGAAAGAAGTCAGAATCCTATCAGATACATTTAACAAAGATATTTAAACAGTTAAAAAGAATCAAACAGAAATTCTGGAGCTAAAAAATGCAATTGACATATTGAAGAATGCATCAGAATGTCTTAACAGCATAATAGATTAAGCAGAAAGAGGAATTAGTGAGCTTGAAGATAGGTGATTTGAAAATACACAGTCAAAGAAGACAAAAGAAAAAAGAATTAAAAAGAATAAAGCATGCTATAAGATCTAGAAAATAGCCTCAAAAAGGCAAATCTAAGAGTTATTGGTCCTAAAGAGGAGGTAAAGAGAGAAACTGGGGTAGAAATTTTATTCAAAGGGATAATAACAGAGAACTTCCCAAACCTAGAGAAAGATATCAATATTCAAGTATAAGAAGGTTCTAGGACACCAAGCAGATTTAGCCCAAATAAGACCACTTCAAGACATTTAGTAATCAAACTGCCAAAGGTCAAGGATAAAAAGGATCCTAAAAGCAGCAAGAAAAAAGAAACAAATAACATATAAAGGAGCTACCTTACATCTAGCAGCATACTTTTCAGTGGAAACCATACTGGCCAGGAAAGGGAGGCATGCTATATTTAAAATGCTGAAGGGAAAAAAAAAAAACTTTTATCCTAGAATAGTATATCCAGAGAAAGTATTCTTCACAAATGTGAAAGCAAAATACTTGACCAGACAAACAAAAGCTGAGGGATGTCGTCAACACCAGATATGTCCTACTAGAAATGCTAAAGAAGAGTTCTTCAAACTAAAAGAAAAGAATGTTAATGAGAAATAAGAAATCCTCTGAAGGTACAAAACTCACTGGTAATAGTAAATACAAATAAAAACACAGACCATTATAACACTGTAATTGTGGTATGTAAATTAATCGTATCTTGAATAGAAAGACTAAAAAATGATCCTATTAAAAATAATAACTAGAACAACCTTTAAAGACATTGGCAATATAATATAGAAATAGAAATGACAATAAGTTAAAAAGCAGGAAGATCAATTGTAGAGTTTTTATTAGTTTTTTCTTGCTTGTTTGTTTATACAGTGTTAAGTTATCATCAGTTTAAAATAATGGGTTATAAGATGGTATTTGCAAGCTTCATGGTAAGCTCAAATAAAAAATCTACAACAGACACACAAAAAATAAAAAGCAAGAAATTAAAACATACCACCAGAGAAAATCACCTTCAATAAAATGAAGACAGGAAGGAAGGAAAGAAGGAAGAAAAGCCCACAGAACAACCAGAAGACAAATATAAAAATAGCAGGAATAAGTCCTTACCTATCAATAATAACATGAAATGTAAATGGACTAAACTTTCTAATCAAAAGGCATAGAGTGGTTGAATGGATTGAAAGAAAAAAAACAACAAACAAAAAACAAGATCTAATGCTGTCTATAAGAAACGCACTTTACCTATGAAGAAACATAGCCTGAAAACAGAGGGATGGAAAAAGATATTCCATGCATATGGAAACCAAAAAAAACTATAACTATATTTATATAAGACAAAACATATTTCAAAACAAAAATATCAAAAGAGACAAGGTCATTATATAATGATCAAAGAGTCAATCCACAGGATGTAACAATTATAAATATACATGCACCAAACACTGGAACACCCAGATACATCAAGCACATGTCATTAAAGCTGAAGAGAAATTCCAATATAATAATATCTGGAGGTTTCGACACCCCACTTGCAGCATTAGATACTTCATTCAGACACAAAGTCAACATAGAAACATTGGACTTAATCTGCACGATAGGACAAACGGGCCTAACAGATATTTGAAAAACATTTCATTCAATGGTTATAGAATACACATTTTTCTTCTCAGCATATGGATCATTCTCAAGGAGAGACAATTATGTTATGTCACAATAGAAGTCTTTAAACATTCATAAAAACTGAAATAATATCAAGTATCTTCTCTGACCAGAGTGGAATAAAATTAGAAATCAATAACAAGAGGAATTTTGGAAACTATACAAACACATGGAAATTAAACAATATGCTCCTGAAAGAGCAGTGGGTCAATGAAGAAATTAAGAAGGAATTGAAAAATTTCTTTAAACAAATGATAATAAAAACACAACATATCAATGCCTATGGAATACAGCCAAAGCTAAGAGGAAAGTTTACAGCTATAGACACCTGCAAAAGGAAGCAGAAAAACTTCACATAAACAAGCTAATGATGCATCTTAAAGAACTATAAAAGCAAGAACAAATCAAACCCAAAATTCATCAATGAAGAAAAATACTAAAAACCAGAGCAGAAATAAATGAAATTGAAACAAAACAAATGCAAAAGATCAATGAAGCAGAGTTGGTTTTTTGGAAAAGATAAAATCAACAAACCTTAAGCCCAACTAATTAAGAAAAAAACAGAGATTAAAATCAGAGATGCAAAAGAAGACATTACAGCCAATATCGCAGTAATTCAAAGGATTATTAGAGGCTGGTTTGAGCAACTATATGCCAAAAAATTGGAAAATCTAGAAGAAATGGATAAATTACTAGACATATACAAGATACCAAGATTGAACCATAAAGAAATCCAAAACTTGAGCAGATCAATAACAGGTAATAAGATCAAAGCCGTAATAAGAAGTCTCCCAGCAAAGAAAAGCCCAGGACCCAATGCTTTCACTGCTGAATTTTACCAAACATTTGAAGAAGAACTAATACCTATCCTACGCAAACTATTCCAAAAAATAGAGGAGAGAATATTTTCAAATTCACTCTACAAGGCCAGTATTACTCTGGTACCAAACTCAGACAAAGAAACATGGAAAAAAGAAGACTACAACCCAATATCCCTGCTGAACATCAATGCAGAAATCCTCAATAAAATACTAACAAACCAAATTCAACAACACATTCAAAAAATCATCCATCATGACCAAGTGGGATTTATCCCAGGGATGCAAGGATGCTTCAGCATATGCAAATCAATCAATGTGCTGCATCATGTTAACAGAGTGAAGGACCCATGTGATCATTTCAATTGATGCTGAAGAAACATATGATAAAATTCAACATCCCTTCATGATAAAAATCCTCAAAAAAATGATTATAGAAGGAGCATACCTCAATATGATAAAGGCCATATGCAACAGACCCACAGCTAGTCCCACTGTTATTCAACATAGTACTGTAAGTCCTACCTAGAGCAATCAGACAAGAGAAGGAAATACACGGTATCCACATTGGAAAGGAAGAAGTCAAATTATCCTTGTTTGCAGATGATATGATTTTAGATTTTGAAAAACCTAAAGACTCCATCAAAAACTGTTAGAACTAATAAACAAACTCAGTAAAGTTGCAGGATACAAAATCAACAAACGAAAATTAGCAGCATTTCTATATGCTAACAATGAACAATCTGAAAAAGAAATCAAGAAAGTCATCCCATTTATAATAGCTACAAATAAAATTAAATGCATAGGAATAAACTTAACCAAAGAAGTGAAAAATTTCCAAAATGAAAACTATATAACATTGATGCAAAAAACCGAAAGCAGACACCAAAAAATAAAAAGATATTCCATGTTCATGGACTGGAAAAAAATCAATATTGTTAAAATGTCCATATTACCTAAAGCAATCTACAGACTCAATGCAACCCCTGTCAAAATAACAATGATGTTCTTCAGAGAAATAGAAAAAAATAATCCTAAAATTTACATTGAACCACAGTAGACCCAAAATAGACAAAGCTATCCTGAGGGGGGAAAAAACTGGAGGAATCAAATTACTTGACTTCAAATTATACTACAGAGCTATAGCAACCAAAACAGCATGGTACTGGCATAAAAACAGGCACACAGACCAATGGAACATAATAGAGAACCCAAAAATAAATCCATACATTTATAGTAAACTCACTTTGACTGAGGTGCCAAGAACATACATTGGGGAAAGGGCAGACTTGTCAATAAATAGTGCTAAAAAATATACTGAATATATTCATATGCAGAAGAATGAAACTGAACCCCTATCTCTCACTATATACAAAAATCAAGTCAAAGTGGATTAAAGGCTTAAATCTAATACCTCAAACTATGAAACTACTACAAGAAAACATTAAGGAAACTGTCCAGGACATTGGTCTGGGCAAAGATTTCTTGAGTAATAGCCCAAAAGCATAAGCAATCAAAGCAAAAATGGACAAATGGATTCCATCATGTTAAAAAGCTTCTGCACAGCATAGGAATCAATCAACAAAGTGAAGAAACAATCCACAGAATGGGAGGAGATATTTGCAAGCTATCCATCTGGCAAGGGATTAGTAATCAGAATATATAAGTAGCTCAAAAAAACTCTATAGGAAAAAAAATCTAATAATCTGATTTTAAAATGGGCAAAATATCTGAGAAGACATTTGTCAAAAGAAGACATACAAATGACAAACATTTGTGGTACATATACACAATGGGGAACTAGTCAGCCATTAAAAAGAATAAGATTCTGTCATTTGCAATGACATGCATGGAACTGGAGATCATTATGTTAAGTGAAATAAACCGGGAACAGAAAGACAAACTTTACCTATTCTCACTTATTTGGGGGAGCTAAAAAAAAAATGAAAACAAGTGAACATGTAGAGATAGAAAGCAGAATGATAGCTACCAGAAACTGGGAAGGGCAGTAGGGGAGGGCAGGGGTGGCTGGGGGAAGTGGGGATGGCTAATGAGTACAAAAATATACTTAGATACAGTGAATAAGATCTAGTATTTGACAGCACAACATGGTGAGTACAGTCAACAAGAATTTACTGTATAACTTAAAACAACTAAAAGAGTATAATTGGATGTTTATAACACAAAGAAAGGGTCAATGTTTGAGGTGATGGATGCCCTACTTACCCTGATATGATTATTATGCATTATATACCTGTATGAATATATCTCATGTACCCCATAAATACATATACCTACTATGTATCAACGGAAATTTTAAAAATATCTTACCCACTAAATATAAGACCTTGGAAATACCTACTCTAAACCCATCAGTGGTATAATACTACACAAAGGTCAGCCCAAGCCCACCTGGAGTTTCCAGCTTCTCTGTGGACAAAGGTAGACTAATCATGAGCTGGGTGGGGGAATCTGAGACTCTACTCTGTTTTCACAGAGAAAAGAAGGCACCAACAGAAAAAGACTATTATGGCCAGGCGCAGTGGCTCACGCCTGTAATCCCAGCACCTTGGGAGGCTGAGGTGGGCAGATCACGAGGTCAAGAGAGCAAGACCCATCCAGGCCAACATGGTGAAACCTCACCTCTACTAAAAATACAAAAATTAGCCAAGTGTGGTGGCACATGCCTGTAGTCCCAGCTACTTGGGAAGCTGAGGCATAAGAATTGTTGGAACCTGGGAAGTGGAGGTTGCAGTGAGCCAAGATCGTGCCACTGTATTCCAGCCTGGACAACAGAGCAAGGCTCTGTCTCAAAAATAATATAATAATAACAACAATATTCTTTTTTCCTTTTTTTTTTTTTTTTTTTTGAGACAGAGTCTCGCTCTGCCACCAGGCGGGAGTGCAATGGTGCAATCTTGGCTCACTATACCCTCCGCCTCCCAGGTTCAAGCGATTCTTCTGGCTCAGCCTCTCAAGTAGCTGGGACTACAGGTGCCCGCCACCACACCCAGCTAATTTTTGTATTTTTTGTAGACACGGGGTTTCACCACATTGCCCAGGCCAGTCTCAAACTCCTGGCTTCAAGCGATCCACCCACCTCAGCCTTCGAAAGTGCTGGGCTTACAGGTGTGAGCTGCCATGCCCAGCCGAATATTAATTTTCATCAAGAGAAAATCAAATCTGTCCAAGAACTCTATTGCCAGAAGTGAAATTGGTTTTTCTCTAGCAAATGGTTAGTGGAATTGGAGGACTGGTCTACTACCCAAGAAAGAAAGTAAACCCAGTGGAGGCCGGAAACATTCATGTTCTCCATAATGCATTTAACACTCAAAAAACAAATAAGATTTGTCTCTGCACATTTACATTTCAAAAACACCTAAGACTAGATGATCTAAAGCTCTCCTCTGCTAAAAATCAGATTATTAAAACAAGTTCCCTAAACTCATAAAGCTCAAGACAATTGTTAAAATTTGTATTGAATGTCAAGTGCCAACCTGGGCAGAGTCTCTCTCAATTCAAACAAAATTCACTGTAGACAGTAGCAGGCACAGGCTTTTCAACTGATGGACTGCAGCAGAATTCAGGTACCTCCTACTGTGAACCGTGGGCCTGGCACATATAGACTATTTTTGTAGGGAAAGAAAATAGGATTATTGTATTTCCTGGACATTCTCAGGATTAAGCCAGCAGAAATGATGTCGCGAATGCCATGGTTGAGACTACCTTGTTAACAATCCCACAACATTCACTGTCCTAGCTTTTGGTGATCTGGAATACAATGGAGGCCATCTGGAAAATAGTTTCAACCAAGTGGGTAGGGAAAGAGGATGCGAAGCCTGGATTGCCAGATTTCTGGTTAATAGAGTCATGAATTTCCCTGCAGCACTGCATAAACCAGTGTTCCTGTCAGTTAGAAAGAGCGAGCACTAGAACCCTAATTATATAATTATGAAGATCCTGAACTTGGTCTAAAATTTGAGTACTTTCCATCGGAAAATCTGAGTTTTCCATAAGCCTTTTTCGTATCTTCCCTCCCCAAAGTGATTTACTTGGAATGAAGGACATAATAGTAGACACAAAGGATCAGCAACTGGTGCAGAGACAGGTCGATGAAAGGGAAAAATCTGGCCGGAGCTCAAGCTGCTAAGGGTTTTACCAGTTCTCTGGTGAAGAGGGATTGGAGGTGATCCCATAGCCACTTTATCATAATTGTCATTTTTGGTACATGTACTTAATTTTAAATTAACTAGTGAACTGTAAATTATGCACTCCAGAGAATGGGTTCTGCCAGTCTCAACAAACCCTTTTACTCTTTTACAAAGTTAGAGGACTCCTTCAGCTATTGTGAAAGATTGGTCTGGGACCCAAGTGGGCCATCAGGTTAGTAGGGTTCTTTGCAAGGAGCTTTAACATATTTTTTTTCTGCCTGAGTGTGCTACACTAAGGGGTAGAGCTGTTAAGATAATATATGTGAAAGGGTTTTGTAAACCGTAACAATACTTAAATATTGTCACCTGCCAACAGAATCACATTATTCTCCATTCCACATATCTCCTGATTTCCAGCAAGATGACTCACACATTAATGGACCTTACAAGGCCATCAACCACGTTTGCCTTCCTATAAATCAACCCCAACCACAATACTGTATTTATACTGTTTCACTTGAATACAGCCTGTCTGACTAATATTCACTGGGGGTTATAAAGTAAGAATCTGTCTACAGTGATACTCATTTACCTTGAGGAAGACACACTCATGAACACATACACATATAAAACATGTGCCTTTTTTTCAAAAAGAATACCCTAGCAGTTTGAAAGTAGGCATTCAATATCTGGTGTTTCTTTCTAAGGCTTTATTTTTACCTGGTCTCCTGCCTTAATTGCCTCCAAAGCTGTGTTCCTGTTTGATTGCACAGTATCACCTAGCAAAGTTGTCCCGATAAATACAGCTGAACACTGTGGGAAGAAGTAATGAGTATGAGAATTCCTCCTACTTATAACTAACTTCTTCTGTTCCTTTCTTGGGGTTTGAGATAATAGAATAGGCCCCCAAGATTACAGAGAATAAATCATTATGAATCAACATATTACTTTTGTTGGTATTTCTAGCACTGTGATCCACCAGCTACCCGTAGTGGGATTTCAAAAAGTTTTTTCCAAGAATTTCATTCTCCTTTGTCTCCAGAATAAATAAAGTGTAGAGCAGAATAAGCACAAGTGGGATTTTGAAATTCATCCCAAACCACATGAATAGGAAGGTCCTTCCTCACGGCAGAACAACTTAAGGGGCGTGTTTTGTGTGATTTTTTTTCCTTACTCGAAATGTCATTTTAACCTGATCTCATCTATTAGATGAAAAGAAAGAGTAATTTATTGAGTGTTAGTGTAAGGGACATTGTATCACGGTGAGGATCTAAAACTGTAGTTACACCTGCCAAGGGACAAAGTAGCCGATTAATTTCCAGGTGAAACATGCATATGGAGGCAAAAGAGCCTGCTGTTTTTATCAGAGTTACCTCTGACATTCCTGATTTCTGAGAACCGATCATCTTTGCTGAAAGAAGGCAACATGTTGGCATATGAGCTTTATGTAGGTAGTAGAGTCTGGTTCCTGGGAGCCCTGTAGTGCCGGCCCATGTTAGATTCAGTTGAAAGATGCTCTCTGCAAGTAAAAGGGAAAAAATACATAAATATATATGAAAGTTCATATATGTTATAAATACCTGCTCATGAGTAAGTTTATTCCCAGCCTCACCCCAAATGCAGGGGAAAGAATTTTCTTTCAAAATCCCATGTCTCAGTTTTCTTCAGTTTGTTTGTTTGTTTGTCTGAGACAGAGTTTCTCTCTCATTGCCCAGGCTGGAGTGCAATACCGCTGTCTCAGCTCACTGCAACCTCCACCTCCTGGGTTCAAGTGATCCTCCTGCCTCTGCCTCCCAAGTAGCTGGGATTACAGGTGCCTGCCACTATGCCCAGCTAATTTTTGAATTTTTAGTAGAGTCAGGGTTTCACCACGTTGGCCAGGCTAATCTCGAACTCCTGACCTCAGGTGATCTGCCCATCTTGGCCTCCCAAAGTGCTGGGATTACAAGTGTGAGCCACCGTGCCTGGCCCCATATCTCTGTTTTTTAGAGTCAATGACCAACTGCTCTCCTTCCTCCTCCAAAAGGCCAAACGCTTCAGCCTGGCATCTAAGCGTTTTCTTGGTATGTCCCTAAATTTCAATCCAACTTCATCCAACTCTTTCCCTATATGTATCATAATTCCTGTCAAGTTGAATTACTCAGGGCTCCAAAAGAAACCAAGGTGACTCCAGGTTTTTACATGCAAGCCATACGCACCATATAGAATGTCCTTCCTTCTAACTCTTCAGCTTAAAATCCTACACAAACGTTAAAATGCAATTCAAATGCACCTATTCAGTGAAGCATTCCCTGATTCTCTAACCTGGAATTTTCTCTCTGAACTCCCATAGGAAGAGAATCATCTTCCTCACACATATTTTCTCCTCTTTGAGGAAGGTCAAAGAAAAACTTTGACTTACAAAGAAAGGCAACAAGCTTTACAAATATCTCATTTAATTCTCACCCAATCCTGCAAGGCAGGTATTATAGTTCTTAGCAGATACTGAAACTGAGACTCAGAGAACTTTTTGAATGAAATGTTTGGCTGTCAGACTTAAAAGCACACAGTTTCCACCAATCCACCCTATTTATCATTACTTGTATTTATACAGCTTTTAGAATATTGACTCTAGTACTCTGTGAACATTTCTCCCTTACTGGATTGGAAGTTTGTTTTTTGTTTTTGTTTTGAGATGAGAAAAGAAGCCATCCTGTTTCACTTTCCCCACCCCGCCCCTACCCCTTCCATTGTAAATTTCTTTCTCAAATTTGTGTTAAATTATATACAGTCTTTCAGAGGGAAGATTTTTTAAAAGAAAAGGAAACATAAATTTCTCTTTCTAATTGCTCATCTTGACAACACAGAAAAGAAACTAACAAGAAATTTGGCTATTTTAAGTTAGAAAATGAAGGCAGCTATTTTGGTAACCAAAAGTAGCTTCCATTTTTTGAACAGTGATTCAGTGTCAGACACTGGACAGACTTTTTTTTTTTAATTCTTTGAGACAGTCACACTCCCTTGCCCAGGCTGGAGTGCAGGGGCACAATCTCAGCTCACTGCAGCCTTGAGCTCCTGGGTTCAAGCAATCCTCCCACCTCACTCGCTGCAGTCTCCCGAGTAGCTGGGACCACAGGCATGTGCCACCATGTCCAGCTCCTTTTTTAAAAAATTGTTTTGTAGAGACAGAGCATCAGTTTGTTGCCCAGCCTGATCTCAATTCCAGGCTCAAGCGATCCTCCCACCTCTTTTCAGTGATCTTAACCACCGAGTTATCTCATCTTTATGTCCGCTGGCCTACTGAATATTCACTCTCAGGCAGGACTCTGTTTTCTTTCTTCCATCTAAAAAAAAAAACAAAACAAAAGCCTCTTTCCCTAATGCTTTTTCTCAAATCTATTTTCATGAATCCTCAAATAATTTTCCATATTTAGAAGACAGAAGCCCTGAGCACTAATTGAAGAAAAGCAATACTACCGTCTTCCTCTATACAGTAATATGAACAAAAATCATTCAAAGGAATCCTGTCTGCATCCGGCCAACACAGCGATGCCCGTACTATAATCGGTACTTCCCCCGTGTAAGTAGCATGACCCCTAGTGGGCACCAGTGGTAAGTATCTAGATTTTAGCATTGATCAAAATACTGTACCATGGTTTATTTTTAATAGGTGGATAGAAAAACAGGTCAGGATATTGTCATCATAACTATATTAATTAATGTGACCACATATTTTTGTTGGCTATGAGACACAAAACAAAAGAAAGGTATCAAAATATACTTTTTAAAATATAATATTCAGAAACCAATTGTAAAGTGAGTTTAAATTTTCTTTTGTTACCACCTTCAGCTTATATAACTCGTAACTAAATGCTCTCCATCTTCAACCACATTCCTTCAACAAAGATAACTTGCACAAGAGTGCTTTCAAGAAAGGATTAAAAATGGTGAGGTTGGGACATTTTCAGTTTGTCTAGATAAAATACTCTTATGAATGCATCATTTTAAAATATCCCAGTCCACACACAATGCTACTTGTAATTTCACTGATGCTTAATTTATTTCACCACATATTATAGTTTAATTAAACACCAGACAGGAGCTGCTCTGGGATCACTCTTTCTACACGGCAATGTTTAAGTTCTTTACAACAAAAGTGGTAGTCAAAGGAATACAGAACTATGTTTCATCTAAATAACTGGGTCATATATATTCCCATGTTTATTACCAACAGATAGTCTGTATTAGTCCCCTATCTCACAATTTTTTTTAAGTAAGTAGTATTTCTTATTAACAGCAGTGGTACCTGCACGGGGGTGGACAAATCTGGTGACCAGCAGGTCCCCCTGCTGTTTTGCTCAACTGGCAACATGCTCTCAACCCTGGCAGCTGCTCCTGTTTTGTTTTTTTTTCTCCCAGGCAAACAATAACTTCATGGACATTTAGAAATTCTTTTCTCTGAACCAAAACTTTGGCTTCAGAAAGTAGCAACAAAATTCACAACAGAGGATAAACTTTTCTGTATGCATTTAATGACATAACAACATGATACACTTCCATTAAAAATTTAAGCAACACAGAAATCTCTAACCCGTGAACACCCCTTTATGGCCCACCTCCATCTTTTTCCCCCCACCAAGCATGAAGAGGTCCAGAGAATCCTTTCCACAGAAATAAATATAAAACCGGACATCTTTACCGGACATCACTCAAAATGACCACAGGCAGAAAACAACTTGAGATCTGTTCCTTGCAGTCCTGTGTATATACATAAATAAATAGATTGGGTTTGTTTCACTTTACAAAAACATGATTTTCCCATATGCCTGCTCTGCAACTTGCTTTTTTGCTTAACATTATGTATTGACCATATCTCCACATGGCTCCTATAGGCCTATTTCATTCTTTTCTAACTGTTGCACAGCATTGAACAGTAAGATGTATCATGGTTTCTTTAGTCATTTCCGCATTGATTTAAGGTTGTTTCTAATCTTTTCCTATTTTAAATAATACAGTAATGAACACCTTGAACTACCTTGATACACTTCTGCAAGTACATCTGTTGGCCAGATATCTAAAAATAAAATTGCTGGGATGAAGAATGTGCAAATATTAAATTTTAAAAGATCGTGCCAAATTCTGTTCACAAAGGCAAGAACGTTTAAGGAGTTGCCAGGCCTTTAGAACTCATAAATGTTAGCACTGGAAGTGTCCTTAAAATTGCCTAGCCAAAAATCGTTTGTTTTTTCAGAGTACTGAGGTTGGTAGAATATCTGTGACCAGTCCTGTCTCATGCAGCCAGACTCCAATCCAGGTTTTCCGACTGTCCCACCCAGTACTTTTCCCACTACAACATATTTTATGGGGGCAAAATTAGACTTGAATTTTGCAGTAATCCTTTCCAGAGAAATAGAATGTTTTTCATAAACAATTACAAACATCTTTTCTTCACTTGGAGTTTTCAGCGGTATGGAGAATGACTAGGATTTATGTTACGAATCAAACATTTGGAGTGGCAGTAGATCTAAAAAGCAGGCAAACCAGTTGGTTCTGCATCAGAACACAATGCTAAAAGTTGAAACCCATAAATGGAACCTGATTTCCCTTCTAAATGATGTTAGAAAAGGATGCTGCAGTTCTGTACTCAGTCACCTATCAATCTAGGGAAAGTATTCCAGTCATCATACTCCAAAGCTCCCAAATTATTTGTTAGTGCCTAATAAATTACCTCAAACTTAGTAGCATTAAAAAAAATTTATTATTTTCCTGGTTCTGTGGGTCAAGGGTTTGAGAAGGGTGCAGCAGTGGTGACTTCTCTCTGCTCCACAATGCCTGGAGCCTCAGCTGGGAAGGTTCACACATTGGGGTGACTCAACAGCTGGGGTAGAATTGTCTAAAGGCAGGTGGACGCTGGCTGTCATCTGGGATCTCAGCCGGGCTGTTGGCCAGACAACCTGCACATGGTCTCTCCATATGGTCTTTGTGCTGCTTTATGGCACAGTGACTGGGTTCTAGGGACAAAGGTCCCAAAACACATCTTCCAGTAACAGTGATGTGAGGAGATTAGGAGAGTGCCCTCCACAGAAATAAATATAAGACTGGACAACCATATTTATTTTTAAAAAATAATCAATTTCAGGTAACTGGAAAATGACCAAAAGTAGACACCAATTGGAGAAGTATTTAGTCATGAAAACTACCACTTAGGCTGGGCACGGTGGCTCAAACCTGTCATCCCAGCACTTTGGGGGCCTGAGGCAGGAGGATCACCTGAGGTCGGGAGTTCAAGAGCAGTCTGGTCAACATAATGAAACCCCATCTCTACTAAAAATACAAAAAGTATCCAGGTATGGTGGCATGTATCCGTAATCCCAGCTACTAGGAAGGCTGAGGCAGGAGAATCACTGGAACCCGGGAGGCGGAGGTTGCAGTGAGCTGAGATGGCACCACTGCACTCCAACCTGAGCAACAGAGCAAAACTCTATCTCAAAACACAAAAAAAAAAAGAAAAGAAAAGAAGAAAACTATCACTTGGGTAAATTAAGTAATTAAGCAACTCTGTGGCTTCCTTGCCTGAAAGCATTCTAAGCTCAGGTGACAAAACCCTCAGCTCTACCTGCCAGAGGGATCTGGACTCAGGATGGGGGCAGAGCAGCTAAAACAAAGCAATAGCGGAAGTGAGAGAACCTCAAAAGGGCAGGGGTAATAAAAGCTCCACACCTCTCTGGCTGACTGCTAATGACACACACTTGAGGGAAACCCCAAAATGCCCACCAAACATCACAAACTCAGGAAACATGTGGATGGATGTGAGTAGCAGCAGGGACTTAGAGACGATGGGAGCATCCTTCAGTAAAGGAACCAATAAACACACTGTGGAGGATCTATGTTCCAGAATACGATGCAGCAGGTGGAGGCTACCATCTGGATGGACATGAAATAAAATGGACACATCTTAAAAACACACTTGAGGGATAACAATTGTGATAACGTCAACCAATACTTATATAGAACTAATCAGAAACCCCCATGAGTTTTCTGACATATGTCCATATATTAACTCATATAGTCATCATGATCTTACTAGGTCGGTGCCAAAGTCGTTGCAGTTTTTGTCATTACTTTTAACGGCAAAAAAGGGCAATATGGTATAGTGAGGATTCAACCAGGTAAGCATTCCAATAGGATATGTATATGTATATATTTACATATGTATTTACTTACACAACTACATGACCACACTCCCATAAAAATGTTAATACAGGAATGTTTAAACTATGAACACCCGTTTATATCCCACCTTTTTTTGCCATTCTTCATTTCCTCCAAGCATGCAGAAGTTTATTATATATCTCTTAACATATACTTATATATTGAGAGGTTTTTTTTTTTTTTTTTACAAGAAATTGACTTACACAAATTTAGGAGCTGATGTGCAAGCCCAAAAACAGTGAAGAATTGAAGATCGTAGGCACAGAACAAAGTTCTCACCAACTGGGAGGCAGGAAGGGAAGACGACAGGCAAGGTGAAACTCCAGGGGCGTAGGCAGAGGCGGTCATCACAAGTGGAATTTCTGCTGTGCGAGTGTGGTAGGCAGAATTCTAAGAATGAACTCAACTGACCTTCAGCTTTGTTACCTCTCTTTTGAGGGGTGGGAGAAATCTGTGATTTTGATTATGTTACCTTATGTGGCAAAAGGTAGATTATCTGGGTGGGTCTTATCTAATCACATGAGACCTTTAAAAGCACAGGGTTTTCTCTGCCTGGTAGCAGAAGAGGAAGTAAGAGATTTGCAGCACAAGAGTGATTGCTGGCTTTGAATACAGAGAGTTTCACATGCCAAGG
The DNA here is from genome assembly GCF_001604975.1 of Cebus imitator. NCBI lineage: Eukaryota > Metazoa > Chordata > Mammalia > Primates > Cebidae > Cebus > Cebus imitator. The sequence goes on along the minus strand of NW_016107327.1, from coordinate 5,822,243 downwards.
CTCCTTAGGAGCTGAGGAAAGCTCTCAAGCAACAGTCAGAAAGAAAGTGAGGCCTTCAGTCCTATACTCCTACAACCACAAGGATCTGAACTCACCCAACAACCTGAATGCACTTGGAATTCGATTCTTCCCCAGAGTCTCTAGGTGAGAGCCTGAACAACACCATGACTTCAGCCTTGTCAGGCCATAAGCAGAGAATCCAGCCAAGTCTGCCTGTACTTCTTACTTCAAAAACAGAGATATTAGCCAGGCATGGTAGCATGTGCCTATAGTCACAGCTAATTGGGAAGCTGAGGCGAGAGGATCCTTTGAGCCTGGGAGGCGGAGGCTACAGTGAGCGGAGATCATGCCACTGTACTCCAGCCTGGGTGACAGAGGGAGGCCCCATCTCAATTAAAAGAAAAGAAGTCGGACGCGGTGGCTCAAGCCTGTAATCCCAGCACTTTGGGAGGCCGAGGCGGGTGGATCACGAGGTCGAGAGATCAAGACCATCCTGGTCCACATGGTGAAACCCTGTCTCTACTAAAAATACAAAAAATCAGCTGGGCATGGTGGCACGTGCCTGTAATCCCAGCTACTCAGGAGGCTGAGGCAG
>NW_016107327.1:5810947-5820223 GCF_001604975.1 Cebus imitator | reverse complement strand
AAACTCGAGATAAATACTTAAAGGTAATACCTAAAACTGTAAAACTCCTATAAGAAAACACAGGAAGAAAGCTTCCTGACATTGGACTTGGCAATGATTTCTTGGATATGACACCAAGAGTACAGGCAACACCAGCAAAACTAGACAAATAGGACTGCACCCAACTCAAAAACTCCTGTGTAGGAAGGAACAAAGGACACAATCAACAGAGTGAAGGGGCAGCCTGTAGAATGGGAGAAAATATTTGCAAATCATATATCTGATAAGGGGTTAATATCCAGAATATATATTTAAAAATTATACAACAGCAAAAACAAAAAAATAGTTAAATAGACAAAAGGTTTGAATAGATATTTTTCTAAAAATAATACACAAATGGCCAAAAATATGTGTTTTAAAATCCTCAACAACAATTGTCGGAGAAATGCAAATAAAAATCAGAATGAGTTATTACCTAACACCCAATAGAATGACTGCTATTAAAAAAATAATAATGGTTTGCAAGAATATGGAGAAATTGGAACCCTTTTGTGCTATCAGTAACATTGTAAAATGACACAGCTGCTACAGGAAACAACATGGAAGTTCCTCAAAAGATTAAAAATAGAACAACCATATGATCCAGTCATCTCGTGTCACGGAATATAAGCAAAAGAATTGAAAGCCAGTCTCAAAAAGATATTTGTATGCCTGTGTTCATAGCAGCACTATTTATAACAGGCAAGAGGTGGAAGCAATCCAAATGGCCATTGATGAATGACTAGGTAAATAAAATGTGCGATATACATACAATGGAATATTATTCAGTCTTAAAAAGGAAGAAAATCCTAATACATGATACAACATGAATGAACCTCGAGGACATTATGCTAAGTGAAATAAGCCAGTTACAAAACAGATAAATACTGTATGACCCTATCTTGTGAGGTAACTAAAGTAGTTACATCCAAAGAAACAAAAAGTAGAATCTTGGTTACCAGGAGCTAGGGAGAGAGAAGAAAGGGTAGTTCATGTGAATTACACTTAATACTACGAAACTGTATGCTTAAAAGGGTGAAAGTGGTATGTGTTATGTGCTTTTGAGCCACAATGAAGGATATTTGCCACAGAAATTTAGTTAATATCTTATAACTAAACATGTATGTATGTTGCTTAGATAAATATAATCACTGTAAAAAATTATGTTACAATACCCTTTACATAAACTTAAGGACCATTTCTACACATAAAGTATGTCTTTTACAGGAATACATGCATATTAGGAAATGAATCAAAGATATAAAATGGGTGTCCAAGTGAGTGAAAGGATAGGAAGCAGGTTGAAGATAAGGAGCGAGGCGGAGCGGGAGGGAGAAGAGACAGAGACAGATGGAGAAGACAGGTCTTGCATATACAGAAGAGAATGATCACTATTTTCTGTGCCTGAAGTACACAGAAAACAAAACGGTCTGGGGAGCATGATCCTGCTTCTTTTCAGTATGTTATGTATATTTGCAAAGAATAATGTCTGGAAGCATAAACATCACAATATTAACTGTGGCTTTCCCTCATGCTTGGAAGTATGGATGATTCTTGTGTATATTTCCTAATTTAACTGTAGTAGATGAGTATTGTTTGTATAATAAAAATAAGCTTTAAAATCTAATACATATATTATAGGTATGTTCACATATAAGACATATATTAGTGTCTATTATATATATTAATGTTATGTGTATATTACACATACATTCATCCATCATTTAATGAGGGGAATACATTCTGAGAAATGTGTTATAAGCCAATTTCATTACTGTGTAAACATCATAGAGTGTACTTATAAAACCTTAATGGCATACCCTTCTACACAGCTAGGCTACAGAAGGTAGCCTGTTGCTCCTAGGCTACAAACCTATGCAGCATTACTGTGCTGAATACTGAAGGCAATTGTAACAAAATAGTAAGTATTTATAGATCTAAACATAAAAAAGGTATAGCAAAAATAAGATATTATAGTCTTTTGGGACCACCATCATAATATGCAGTCTGTGAATGACCAGAACATTTTGTAGCACATGACTGTATATGTAATATATCTTAGTCTGTTTTTTGTTGCTATAACTGAATATTACAGACTGGATAAATTGTAAAAAGCAGAGATTTATTCATCTCATGGTTCTGGAGGCCAAGAAGTCCAAGGTTAATAGGCCAGCACCAGCGAGGGCCTTACCGCTGCAGTATCTCACGGCAGAAGAGCAGAAGGACGAATGATGTATGCCCTCATGACTCAATTGCCTTCCAAGGGCCTCACCTGTCAACACCACCACAATGGAAATCAAGTTTCCAACACATGAACTCTTGGGGGACACATTCAAACCACGGTAGTATACTGAAGGACAATACTGTAAACCAATTACATATAACTATAATTATTTTTTAACAGCTCTGAGGTATAATATACCTCATTATACTCATTAAACTTACACATTTGACATATAAAATTCAATGGTTATTAGTATATTCACAGTGTTGTGTAACCATCACCACAACCTCACTATAGATTTTTATTACCCACAAGGAAACTATGTATCTCTTGGTAGTCACTCATTTCTCCCCAAACACCCAGGCATAGGTAATAACTAATAACTAATCTACTTTTTCCTCTGTAGATTTATCTTTTCTAGACATTTAAAATAAATGGAATCCCACCATACATGGTGTTTTGGGACTGGCTTCTTTCACTTAGTAAAATGTTTTCAAGGGTCATCCATACTGTAGCATGCATCAGTACTTCACTCCTTTTTATTGCTGAATAATATTCTATGGTATTATAACACGATTTATTTGTATAGCTGAATAACATTCTATTATATTGAAATGCCACATTTTGCTTATCCATTCATCACTTACAGACATTTTAGTTGTCTTCTCTTTTGGGCTATGGTGAATAATGCTGCTATGAATATTTAAGTACAAGATATTGTGTGAATGTGTGTTTTGTTTTTCATGGGAATATACCTAGGAGTGGAATTGCTGGGTTATGATAACTCCATGTTTAACATTTTCAGGAACTGCCAAAATGTTTTCAAACTGTATCATTTTACATTACAACTAGAAGTGTATATGGGTTCCAATTTCTCCACATCCTCACCAGTATGTTATTATCTGCATTTTTTATTGTAATTATACTAGTGGCTATGAAAGGATATCTCATTGCAGTTTTGCTTTGCATTTCCTTAATGGTTAATGACAGTGGACTTTTTTTATATGAAAATTGGTCATCTGTATGTCTTCTTTGGAGAAATATTTACTCAAACCTTTGCCTTTTTTTTTTTTTTTTTTCTTTCCTTTCTTTCCCTCCCTCCCTCCCTCCCTCCTTCCTCTCTTTCTCTCTTCCTCTCTTTCTTTCCTTTTTTTTTTTTTAACAGAGTCTCTCTCTGTCTCCCAGGCTGGAGTGTAGTGGCACAATCATAGCTCACTGTAGCGTTGAACTCCCAGGCTTGAGTTATCCTCCCACCTCAGCCTCCCAAGTTGGGACGACAGGCATGCTCCAGCATGATTAGCTATTTTTTAAAAAATGTGTTTTGTAGAGATGGAGTCTCACTTTGTAACCCAGGCTGGAATCAAACTCCTGGCTTCAAGAAATCCTCCTACCTTGGTCTCCTAAAGTCCTGGGATTACAGGCATGAGCCTCCACGTCTGTCCTCTTTACCCATTTCCATAGTGGGCTATTTGTCTTTTATTCTTAAATTCTAAGAGTACTTTATACATCGTGGGCACATGGTCTTTATAAGATAAATGATTTGTAAATATTTTCTCTCATTCTGTAGTTTTCTTTTTACTCTATTGATGATGTCTTTTGAAATGCAAAAGATTTTTATTATGATGAAATTCAATTTATCTAATTTTTTTTTGGTCATTTGAGCTTTTGGTATCATGTCTAAGATGGTTTCACCTAATATGAGGTCACTGTGATTTACGCCCATGTTTTCTTCCATGAATTTTATAGTTTAGCTTTTACATTTAGATTTTTTGATCCATTTAGAGTTAGTTTTTATATACAGTGCAAGGAAACTACCTAAATTCATTATTTTACATGTAAGTATTAAGATCTCCTAGCATCATTTGTGGAAAAGATCACCCTTGGCAACTTTTTCAGAAATCAATTAACATTAAATGTGGTCATTTATTTTGGACACACATTTTTATTCTATTGATCTATATGCTTTTCCTTATCACTCTGTCTTGATGACTGCAATGTTGTAGTAAGTTTAGAAAACAGGAAGTGTGAGTCCTCCAACTTTGGCCTTCTTTTACAATATTGTTTTGGCAATTTCAGATCCCTTGAATTCCCATATGAATTTTAGTAATAGTTTGTCAATTTCTGCACAAAAAAAAAAGGCAGCTGAGATTTTTAACAAGGATTGTGTTGAATGTCTAGATCAATTTAGCAAGTATTGCCATTTAAACAATACTGTCTTCTAATACATGAACATGAGATGTTCTTCTACTTAGATCTTTAATTTCCTTCAGCAATGTTTTGGAGATTTAAAGTATATGTTTTGTACTTTTACATCTGCATATTTTATTCTTTTGTGGTATTGTAAATAAAATTGTTTTCTTAATTTCATTTTTCATTACTAATATACAGAAATACAATTTTTTATACTGATATTATTCAGTTGGTGCAAATGTAATTGCAAAAGCTGCAATTACATTTGCATCCACCAAATATTTACTGAAAGTTGGCTGAACTCATTTGTTAGTTCTAATTTTTCTAGTGGATTTCTTAGGATTTTCTATATATGAGACTATGTCATTTGCAAGTAGAGATGATTTTACTTCTTCCTTTCCAATTTGGGTGATTTTGTTTCTTTTTATTATCTAGTTGCCCAGACTAGAATCTCTCCAGTACTATAATAGAAAGGGCAAGAGTGGACGTCCTCATCTTTTTTTCAGATCTTAATGGAAAAGTATTCAGTCTTTCATCATCAAATACAATGTTACTTATAAGATTTTTCGGAATACTCTTTACAAGATTGAGGAAGTTCCCTTCCATTCCTAGTTTAGTATTTTTATCATGAAAGAGTTTCAGATTTTGTTCAATAATTTTCCGCATTAAACAAAGTGATCAAGTAATTTTGTCCTTTATCCTATTGATATGGTATAATACATTAAGCAATTTTCAGCTGTTAAACAGATCTTCCTTTCCTAGGATAAATCTCACATGGTCATATTTAGTTTCCTAATCTTTGGCTGAGGTTTTTTTGTGTGTGTCTATATTTAATAAAAATATTAGTTTGGGTTTTTTTTCCATGTGATGTCTTTGGTTTTTGGTATCAGGGTAATATTGGCCTCATAGAATGAGTTGGGAAGTTTTCCTTCCTATTCTATATTTTGAAAACGTTTATAAAGAATTGGTATTAATTCTTCTCTAAATGTCTGATAGAATTCACTAGTAAAGCCATCTGGGCCCAGACTTTTCTTTGTGGGAATATTTTCAATTACTTATTTAACCTCATTACCTTTAGTTTCATCAGATTGTCTATTTTTTCTTGAATTATTTTTGGTAGTTTGTATCATTCTAAGAACATGTACATTTCATTTATCTAATTTGTTAACATACAGTTGGTTGTAGTATTCCCTTATAATCCATTTTATTTCTTTAAGGTTGGTAGTGATATTTCCTATTTCATTTTTGATTTAGTAATTTGAATCTTCTCTCTTTTTTTTGCTCAGTCTAGATAGAGCTTTGTCAATTTTGTTAACCATTTCAAAGAACAAATTTTTTGTTTCATTGCTTCTCTCATTGATTTTTCTATTCTTTATTTATCTCTGCCCTACTTCTTTATTTTCCATCCTTCTGGTTTGGATTTAGTTTGTTCTTCTTTTTCTACTTTCTTAAGATAAAAAGTTATATTACTGATTTGAGATCTTTCTTTTTTTTGTAATATGGGCATTTAAAGTTATAAATTTTCCTCTAAGCACTGCTTCAGCTTCATCTCATAACTTTTGGTATATCATATTTCTATTTATCTCAAAGTAGTTTCTAACTTTCCAATTTTCATTGGTTATTTAGGAGTGTGTTGTTTAATTTGCACATATTTGAGAATTTCCCAAATTTCTTTCTGTTACTAGTTTCTAATTTCATTCCACTGTGTTCAGAAAACATGATTTCATTTCTTTTGATTGTTTTTAGTTTTTATGGCCTAGAATGTGGTATATATATGGAAAAACATTCCGTAAACAATTGAGAAAAATGTGTATTCTGCTGTTGTTGGGAAAAGTGCTCTACAGATGTCTATTAAATATAGCTGGTTTCTGATGTTCAACTATGTTATTTCATTAATGATCTTCTTCATAGTGGTTCTATTATTGTTGAATTGTCCATTTCTTCCTTCAGCAATGTCCATTTTAGCTTGACATACTGTTCTTATGGACACACAGACAGGCTTCTTAGGGACAGACAGACACACACACACACACACACACACACACACACACACACACACGTACATATATCTTCCTGATGATCCGGCTCTTTTATCATCATAAATTGCCCATTTAGTAACATTTTTTTGTTTTAAAACATATTTGATATTAGCATAGCTATTCCAGCTTTCTTGTGGTTACTATTTGCATGGTATATATATTCCTTTTTTTTTTTTTTTACTTCAACAAACTTGTTTTGTGTCTAAAGTGTGATTTCTAAACACAGCATGTAGTTGAATCTTGTTTTATATCCAGTTTCCAATCTCTATTTGTTTCTATTGTCTAATTTATTCAGATTTAGTGTTATTACTGATATGGTTGAATTTACACTGCTATTTTACTTTTTGTTTTCTATAAGTCTCTCTCAAGTCTTTTTTTTTTTTTTGAGACCAGAGTTTCGCTCTCGTCTCCCAGGCTGGAGTGCAATGGGGCGATCTCAGCTCACTGCAACCTCCGCCTCCCAGGTTCAAGCAATTCTCCTGCCTCTGCCTCACAAGTAGCTGGGATTACAGGCACCTGCCACCACGTGCCCAGCTAATTTTTGTATTTTTAGTAGAGATGGGGTTTCGCCATGTTAGCCAGGCTGGTCTCAAACTCCTGACCTCAGGTGATCCACCCTCCTTGGCCTCCCAAAGTGCTGGGATTACAGGTGTGAGCCACCATGCCCAGCCCTCTCTCAAGTCTTTTTATTCTCCTATTCCTCCTTTACTCCTTTCCTTTATATTAAACAAATAGGTCTTGTGTAACAGTTTCAATTATTAGTGACTTTTAAAATACTTTCTTATTTTTATTTTTTGTTCTTCCTCTAGGACTTACCATGTACATTTTAAGTTTTCAGAATCGACTTCAGATTTATACTAACTTAATTTCAGTGAGATATAGAAATGTTATTTCTATATAGTGCTATTTCCTCTTTTTGTACAACTGTTACACATATTATATTTACATATGTTAGAAACTGAAGAATATATTGTTACATTATTACATTATATAATCTTATATCCTTTAAAGAAGCTGAGCAAATAAATGAGACTAAGTATATATTCTTTAAGTTTATGATATTAACCTTCTTATTTACCATTTCATTTGTTCCCATGATTTCAGATTTTACCATATGGTGTCACTTTACACCAGTACAACTTTGTTTAGCTGGGTTATGGTGGTGCAGCTCTGCAGTCCTAGCTACTCAAGAGGCTGAGGAAGGAGGATCACCTAAGCCCTGGAATTCAAAGTTGTAGTGATCTATAATTGTACCATTACGCCTGGGTGACACAGCAAGGCTCTGCCTCAAAAAAAAAAAAATTAAGAATAAACAAAATTTAAAGTATCCATTTTGCTCTTTTGTGTACCCATATCCTTTGTGTTATTATTGGCTAATAAATTACATCTTTCTGTGCTATAGGTCCAAAAATACAGATCAAGATGGGGGTGTGGGAGAGAGAGAGAGAAGATATAAGTGCTTTTAAATTATTAAATGAAGAAAGGTGAAGTTGAGTATACTCACAGTAATCCAAAGATGACAGTGAGTTTAGCAGGATTCTCTGTCTCACTCCTCCAACTCTCTTTTAGTTTCCTAAGAGTCTGCCTCTACTGGTATCTCACTCAGCTGTTTGGCTACAGGAATTGACAATTGATTGCTTTATTGTTCTCAGCAATGTTCTGGGCCATTAATTGCTCCACAGTCTAATCCAATTAAATTTGAACCCCTTTGCAAAGACAGTCTTTGAGGCCTGTTTCAATCTCAGGAAAGGCTTTTGTTAGCTGTCTCTTTCCCTAATTATTTCTGTTCTGTGGTTTAACTTATTGCTATCATGAAGCTACCAGCCTCTTCATAATTGCTCACTACCAAAATCTCCATTGCTTTTGATAGCAGCCTTAGACTTCAGCTTTACCACATTCCCTTAGGGAGAGCTACGGAGCTATTCTTACAGCCTGTCTTTCCCGCTAGGAAAAACCTCTGTCCCACTGCTCTGGAGCTGAGGGAAGGAAGAAGGGCCTGCCTCTGTTGGGAGTGACATCTCTGCTTTATGTGTGGGGCATTGGGAGGAGGCGGTAGCCCTGATCTTTGTCTTCTCTCCTGGCATGGAAACAGGACTATAAAAGTGAGTTCAGGTCAAAGCCACTGAGCCCAATGTTTTTGGCCTGTCTATAATAGAGCTTCTGCAACATGGAGCTAGTGGGTGGGGAATAAGAAACTCTAGCAGCTTGCTTCTCCAGGAAGAAATGGTAGCCCTAGACTGGAGCTTGGGGGAGTAGAAGCTCTTTGTTCTAACCCACACCTGCCTAAAGCAGAGCGTCCATCACACTGAGATGGGGTTTGTTATAAGGAGGGGTTGGAATTCTGCTTAAATGTCACAGACTCTTACTGTTCTTATAGAAACTTAATAAATTGTATTTTTTTTTTTTTTTTGAGATGGAGTCTTGCTCTGTCCTCCATGTTGGAGGGCAATGCACAGTCTCAGTTCACTGCAACCTCCACCTTCTGGGTTCAAGCAATTCTCCTGCCTCAGCCTCCTGAGTAACTAGGACTATAGGCACCCACCACCACACCGGCTAATTTTTGTATTTTCAGTAGAGATGGGGTTTTGCCATGTTGGCTAGGCTGGTCTAGAACTCCTGGCCTCAGGTGATCCGCCTGTCTCAGCCTCCCAAAGTGACTTAGTACATTGTCTTAAATAAATGTTTCTGCCGGGCGCGGTGGCTCACGCCTGTAATCCCAGCACTTTGGGAGGCCGAGGCGGGTGGATCACGAGGTCAAGAGATCAAGACCATCCTGGTCAACATGGTGAAACCCCGTCTCTACTA
>NW_016107327.1:5755546-5810387 GCF_001604975.1 Cebus imitator | reverse complement strand
AAAAAAAAAAAGAATTGGGTAGCTGAGGAGAGGATCAGTGGAGCTCCTCTTACCACTATTCTAGAAGTATTCCTTCTATATTTAAAAAATATATAAAATTAATAAAATTTGCCTAAGGCTAGGAGCCAGGAAACCAGAAGACTCAAAGAGGAACCTAAGGTTGAAATCCACCAAGACTGCCTTGCGGGGCAGTGAAGACTGTGCACTCTGCTTGCCAAGCCGTGTGCCCATGTAGCTGTGTTAATCTAGAAGAAATAGCACATTTTTCTAATGTGAGCAGGAAGAGGGGCACCGCTTTCTAATTCACACAAAGGCACCAATGTAGTTGCACAGCCCCAGAAGCCATAGAGACTCCAGTTGATGGGTTATGTAGGATGAGTCAACCATCCAGAGCGGTGATTCCCAATTTTGGCTGCTCATTAGGATCACTTGGGGAGCTGTTGAAAAATACCAGTGTGAGGGTCCCTCCTAGACCAATTAAATCACACTCTCTTGGGATGGAGCCCAGCCATCAGTATTTTTAATGGCTCCTCAGAGGATGCTAATGTACAGTCAGGATTGAGAACCACTGATCTAGAGCTGGGAGCCAGGGGAATGAGATTCTTTGAACCTAAATACCTCAAGAGGATATAAGCTGACAGTGGAGTTCCCATGCTGGCAGCTGTAAAATGCTGTAAAAGTAAATAGTGACTAAAATTGGCAGAGCAAAGTAAGTCAAATTTACAGTAAGTAGTTTCTTTCCTGAAAGAAATTGCTCAAGTTGTCCCCAAGTAATAAGAAAAACAGACAATGACACTGTAAACATGGTTTCCACACATGCCCACTGCCGATCCTCATTGATATGGCTCACCCAAGCCTGGTCAATTATGTCTCCTTGTGTGACAATGATGCTATGGTGGCAGGCCCCGCCCACTCGTCTGGCCACTCTCTACTCCATGCTATTCTTGGCTTAGATAGATAGAGGCTGTCTTTACAGAGGCATTAATTCCCAAAAGCCAGAGAATATAACGCCTTCATCCCAGGGACAGGCCTTTAACAAGTGGACTCTACTTAGTTCCTAGAATGTTCTGCCCAAAAAGTACTCTATTGCGTAGAAAGAAATCATTACACCAAAAAAAAAAATGGTGATGAGAGAATTTGTAAAATGTTATGGAACTTCTCTCCGTCATTTGCCGACCCCTTTCTTGTCTTGGATGCTCAGGCTTGTAGGAAGTCCTCTGCGTGCTCCATAAATGCCGTTTTGTTCCCTTCTTTCCTTCTTCCAGAAACCTCCTTACTCACTCAAAAGCACCATAGCTCGGTAAAATTTAAACATTTGGTAGAGATCTTCTAAACAAGGGAAAGCATACACATGGCTTATATGACCCACTTCCTCATCCTTTACTGCCTACAAATATCTATGATTGATTCACGGTGCTCTTTCCTGGGAACCCACCTCCAGGCAGCCTCTCTAGAGGTGAAACATGAGTAGGAACTTCTTTCCCACCTCTGAATCAAACCAAAAATAACTTGGTACAGTGAAATGAGTTTGACCAAGAATCAGACTTAGATTGAAAATTTAGCCTAGCTACTTCCAACTGTTGACTTTAATAAGTTACTCCATCTCTCTGAGTCGTATCAGCTCAATGGGAGAACTAATGCTTACCTGTGTTATTGGATTAAATAATCACAGTGGTCCACCTCACAGCGTATCAGCTACTCATAGTTCTCTTGCTCCAATAGGGGAGGAAAACAAAACTCTTCCTCTACACTCCTAGGTTCTCTGACTGGGGACCTGAAAATTAAATGGGCAAAAGACAGACAAACAAGAGGAAAACAAATAGAGTATTAACATGTGCAATGCATATACATGTGGGAGAAACTCAAGATGAGTAATTCAAAGGAATGGATAGAACTTGGAGCTTGTATCTTCAAAAAGAACAGTAAATTTGTAGAGAAGTGACAAGATGAAGGATAATGGGTTTAGGCTTTTTAGGGGCAGCAAGCTGTGGGAAGGTACATATATGGGGAAAATAAGGGTTATTTCAGTAAGTTTCGTTATGTGAATTCTTGTAAGTGCTATCCCAGGGCTGATAAGTCTAGAGTTACCTCCAGTGCCTACTAAGAATCTAAGCCTGCAAAATGGGAGGAAGGGAGAGAGCTTTATTCATTCAGTCATTCATTCACTTATTTTTGGCATCTGCTGTTACTCAGTTGTCTTCAGTTCAAAATAATGTTCGTGTCAAAGTGGCATATTTTAGGATAACATATTCTGATCCCCTACGCTCCCCATCCCAATGTACACACACAAACACACCCCTTCACAAGAGAGGAAAACGAATAAGACCTCAGTGATAAAATGACTTGCTAGCTAGTGACGCCTTAGTCAGTGGCGAAATTACTAGTACTCAATCAACAGACCTGATTAATGAATAATAACAACCTCAACTCAGGACAAATGGCTTTTAAGTGTTACCTAATGTATCAGTCCATTCTCACACTGCTATAAGGACAGACCCGAGACTGGGTCATTTATAAAGGAAAGAGGTTTAATGACTCACAGTTCAACAGGGCTGGGGAGGCCTCCAGAAATTCAAAATCATGGCAGAAGAGGAAGCAAATACATCCTTTTTGACGTGGTGACAGGAAGGAGAAGTGCAGAGTGAAGTGGGAGAAAAGCCCCTTATAAATCAGATCTCAAGATAACTCACTATCAGCATGGAGGTAACTGCCCCCATGATTCAATTACTCCCACGGGATCCCTCCCACGACATGCGGGGATTATGGGAACTACAATTCCAGATGAGATTTGGGTAGGGACACAGCCAAACCATATCATCTAGACTGATCTAATGAAAAATATACTCTGCCAAAATTTTCATATCATTTTAAATGTCTTGGCATATCCCATACAACTTCCCATTCAGAGAAACACTAGCAGCCATCGCACAGGAAGAGTCTGGACATGTGGACTTCACTTGTGCAATACAAAAAAAACGCATTAGATTCTTGGCCCTGGTGATGAAGCTTCTGGGTAGGAAGGTGGTGTTCCTTTAAGCAATTTAAAAAAGACATTTCTTTCAGTGGCTTTGGCCAGGGCGTCTCTCTTAGCTCTCAGAATGCCTGGCCCATACAGAAGGGCCCCAGGAATTGTAAAGTCATTGGGAGACTGTGCAGATCTGATAACAGTCTTCCCGCCCTCATCCCCTGCCTCACCCTCTGCATTTTTCCATCTCCCAAGCTCTCTTGTTTTCTGCACTTGTAAAAATTTCTTTGTATTTATTCTAGCAATAGCCTGCCACGCAATAAAAGAATGAGGGAATCTCATTAAAATTATAACAGAAAGAAAAGAATGGAGTAGAGCTTGAAATTCCTGCAATCTACACACAATAACCTAATCAACTAGAACTCGAAGGTTAAATGCAGTCCAGCCTATGGTGAACCTAGAAGACTGAGCCACTTCCTGGGGAACTGCTACCTTCAGCATACCTAGTGGTAGCCATATTAAAATGCAGGCATGAAAAGCCCTTACATTTTACAGCACTTTTAACCTTCCTACTTACTTGCACAATTATTTATTTTACTGAATTCTGTAAAAAGGCCCAGCAAGGAGAGAAAAGTTATTACTATTACCCCATTTTGAGAGGAAAGGCAAAAGAGGCAGTGAGGTTTCTCTAAGGTTACCTCGTTAGTGGTGGGGTAAACCCAAGCCAAGAGACCACTCTTGTTTCTTCCCACATACCCACATCTTCTCTTAATTAAAATGAACCCAGGCTGAAACATAGTCAGATGACTGACAATTGTACGATCATCTTTCTCTCCCTTGGCTTGTAGTTTGAATTTGATTGACTTGAGCCTAAGTAAAGAGGAGAACACAATATTTGCTTAGAACTAAAAGTGATATCCTGTAAATCTGCCCTAGCCTGGAACTGAAACGGACCCAATAATCCCATAGATAGCTTTTTGGAAAAACATACAAATTGACCCTGCTGGTCTTAAAGCTTGAAACTTACATTTGTTTTATCTGAGTTTCTTCCTCAGGAAAGGACCTTCAAGCCTCTCAAATAAAAGCGTCAAAGACCTGAAACTCACCAGATCACTGCATCCAAACAATGAGATGCTCAACCCCTCCTTCATCATGATGGCTTCCTTGCACCTGGTAGCTGCTGTTTTCTTATACATTGTTTCCTTTCTTCCCTCCTGTATAAAACCCTACCTTTAGTAGGTCAAGGAAAGGATTTGAGACTGATCTCCCATTTCCTCAGCTGCATGACCGAATGAAAGCCTTCCTCCTTGACAATACTCATCATCTCAGTTACTGATTTTCTGGGTGGTGAACAGCAGGACCTTGACTGAAGCCCTGGTGTTTCAGTAACAGAACTACAGGAGTGTCAGGAGGCTCGGAAGTCCATATGGACAGCAACACTGACTGTCTGGAAGCAGCATAAACACCCTGCTAAACATGTACCTATTCCATACATACACATGTCCTCTGTGTACAGAACAATATGTCCTGACATAACTGTGTTAAGTCATAGTAGTTACGGTCAGGACATATTTTCTCAATCGAAAGATATTAAAAGTTGAATATGTTGGGGGCAGTGGAGAGATTGGTGAATTTTTTTAGCATTGAAAAAGGGCCCACAGAAGGTGAAAATCACTTCAGAGTCTTGGCTGACCTCCACTCAAAATTCACCATTCCTGACTTCCATTTCTTCAGGGGCCTGATCTCTGCTTTAAAATGATGGTAAGCTAATATGATAATATAATATGTATTAATAATTTAATGCTTACCCTTCCTAGGTAATATATGTGCATTTTAGAATGAGCTGTTTTAGACAACACACTTCAATCCAAAGCAAACTTTCTAACCCACGTTTCTCTAGCAATGACCTCTCACCTGAGTGCCAGACCTGTCTATTCTCAGCTTACTAAATAACTCCATTTGAACCTCCCAGAAGAATTGAAAGGCAATGCCTCCAAAATTGATCTCCACTTCTATTCTTCATCTCAGTCAGTGACACCACCTATCATCCACTTATCAAAGCCAGAGACCTGGGAGTTAATCTAGGTTCTTTACGACCCCACCCCAGCCAAGAGCGGGGCCGGTCTTAACTCAGCATTTCCCAAATGGTGTTTTACGAGCATCGTGTCAATAGGCAAAATACTTTCCCTGGTCAAACAAGTTTGGAAAACACTGGATAGACAAAGTTTCTATAGGACTTAGAGTTTCTAATATGTTGCCCTGAATTGTGAATGTCCAAAAAGGAAAATATATCATCTAATGTTCCAAACTCATTCGCCCAGGGAACTCTTATTTTCTTTGCAGAGTATCTTATAGGATCTATGTATTAGAGAACATACTTTGAGAAACGCCATGATCAGATATTTTTGAACTGTGTTTCATTATCACGCATTGTCTCATGCGATTTCTGTGTTGTAGATAAGTGGTGTAACAGTGTACATATAAGAAGCTGAAAGGCTCAGGCATTACATGACTTGAAAGCCAGAAATGTGAACGAAAATATTTCCTTACAAATATTTATTGAGAAATCCCAGTCAAAATATCACTGGTATTTTGGGGGCACTTCATGAAGTGTGTTTATGCTTAAAAGTAGGACAAAGTCCAAAAGAATCCTAAACAAATAGCTGGCAGGAGTGATGGCTGGGATGTGCTGTTAAGGGTGGAGTTCTTGGGGGGTGGTTCTAGACTTACTCTCCACTGGTTTGTATTGTTTGAATTTGTTATAGCAAGCTTATGTTTATAATTTGTTTTCTTAAAATGTCAATACAGAAAAAAAACAATAAACAAATCAAATGCCTGGCTATAGTACTGTTTTAAAAATCCATCTGAAAGAACAAAAATGCAAGAAGAGCCGGACATTCTTGGAAAAGTAGGCAGTATAAGAACTTGTGCTACCAATTATTACAATGTTATTTTCTTTTTCCAAGATGGATTCTCGTTCCATCGCCCAGGCTGGAGTACAATGGCTTAATCTCGGCTCACTGCAAGCTCCGCCTCCCAGGTTCAAGCAATTCTCCTGCCTCAGCCTCCTGAGTAGCTGGGATTACAGGCACCTGCCACCAAGCCCAGCTAATTTTGTATTTTCAGTAAAGACAGGGTTTCGCTATGTTGGCCAGGCTGGTCTCGAATTCCTGACCGCAGGTAATCCACCCACCTCAGCGTCCCAAAGTGCTAGGATTACAGGCATGAGCCACCATGCCCCACCAAGCTGGAGTCATTCTTAAAGTGAGATAATGGCGTGGGTATATAGACCGAGGGATGAGTTAATCCAATAGAAAATCCACAAATAGAGGTAAGGAGATATTGGCACCACACTCCAACCAACTGAGCTAACATGCCATCGTGTGAGGCAAGCGGACATAAAAATTTAGTAGATGATTAATGTGGCATTTTAAAGCAGTGATGAAAGGTAAACTCAACAAATTTTACTAAAACAATAGGGTAGCTATGTCCCAAATAAACAAGCTTGAATTCCTAACTTATTCGTTATATTAAAATAAATTCCACACAGATCAAAGACTTAAAAATCATTATAAAGCCTTGAAAATAATAAAAGTAAACATAGGTAACTATTTTTATAATCCCAATTTTGAAGGAAGCCTCTTAAAACAGATAAGCCAGAAATGATCAAATCAAAGACCGTACCTTGTATAACACAAAAATTCTCTAAAACAAAAAAGGTAACTGCAAGGTGATTTACAAATGACATATAGAAGAAAATGTTTGCAACATAAATGACAAATAGTTAGCATATTAATGTATTAATATAAAGCCCCTGATAAATCACTAGGGAAAAGAGGACTGCTAGTAAACCACAAAAAATTATAAGCCCAAATTTCCTTAATTTAGCCTCAATTAAAATTAAAGTTAAAATCAGAGGTCATAAGTTTTTGTTTGTTTTATTTTTTTTAAGAACTGGGGTCTTGCTACGTTACCGAGGCTAGTCTTCAACTCCTGGGCTCAAGCAATCCTCCTGCCTCAACTTCCCAGGTAGCTGAGAGCACACACGACTGGGCCTAGCTACAAGTTTTGAACAGCAGGAATATAAATAAAATATTGAGAAAAACCACCAAGCAAATCTTTCACGTTTTATTGACAAAGATGAGGGAGAAATCTCAAAATATTTTAAAACTCAGTTACCTCAAAGAAACCAAGAATATAAATACTACCCAGGTTGGAGTGATGGTTCTTTCTTATAATCTTTACACTTAATTGGTATTTTATCACCATGACATTGAGCCCTGGATAGCTTATTTGCCAGAAGCTCGCTAGTGAGGTTCTGCTTTATAAATACTATTTTATTGGTACATAATCTTTAACACTGAGATTAATAAGTATGCTTGTCTGGTATGGCCAGTGTTTATTCATTATTTAGCAGATGAAAATGAATTTTAATTAATTCAACAAGATAATATTTACCCCACTGATTTTTACTTTACCGATATTATTTTAAATAATTCAACTAGGAAAAAAGGAAGGGAGGAAGAGAGGGGACAGAGACAGAGAGAAAGTGTGTTTCAGTTTCCTTGGAGTTGGACTCTTTTTCTCCTTGCATAAATTGCAATGCAAGTAAAAAAACAAATAGTAAGTATTGTCAAAACAATGCAGAATTTCAACTTTTTCCTCAACTTGCTTCAACATGGAAAATAACAAAGAACACTGTATCAGTCAGGATTGCTTTTGGCTACAAGCTACAGAAATCATAACATTATCTAAGCAATAAATGCATTTAATTACTTCAAATGACAAGAAGTCTGATAGGAAGTTCTAGGAATTGATTCAGTCTCTCACAGATGTCAACTTGCTGAGTCAACATCTCCATGATTCTCTTGCAAAATTCACCTCTTAAAAAAAAACAAAGCAGTAGGGAAGTTTCTCCAGGTGGGAAGTCCCCAGACCCCCAAAAGCTGACTCATATGTCCCTTTTGCCCCCAGTGTACACATCACTGGCAGCACCTGTCAGACTGTACTGTGATTTTTCAGTTTTCCTGTCACTCAGCAACAGTGACAGGACTCCCATCTGATTTCTAGCACCAAACAAGTGCCTGGTATACGAGGAGGCCCTTAATAATGGCTCTTTCGATGTTGAATAATGGTAAGCAAGTGGAAAGAGTTAGGGGAGTCCAGGCACTTTGCAGCATCCTTTTGGTCCTGCTCAGAACCTTGCAACTAAGTGGTAGAAAACAAAGGGGAACAAAACAGTAAGGAGGCCGGGCGCGGTGGCTCAAGCCTGTAATCCCAGCACTGTGGGAGGCCGAGGCGGGTGGATCACGAGGTCAAGAGATCGAGACCATCCTGGTCAACATGGTGAAACCCCGTCTCTACTAAAAATACAAAACATTAGCTGGGCATGGTGGCGCGTGCCTGTAATCCCAGCGACTCAGGAGGCTGGGGCAGGAGAATTGCCTGAACCCGGGAGACGGAGGTTGCGGTGAGCCGAGATCACGCCATTGCACTCCAGCCTGGGTAACGAGCGAAACTCCATCTCAAAAAAAAAAAACAGTAAGGAAATTCCGAAACACCGTAAGACCAGGAAGAATGCACAGAGACACAGGCATTGCCAGGCTGGGCCCAATTCAAATCCTGAAAACTTGAACCCAAATATGCTCAGGCTGCCAGCAGGGGTCTGACCAGACAAAACTGAATGTTTTGCCAAGGTAAGCCTCAGTGGACTTCCCATCAGGGTCTGGCTTCCCTTTGACATGTGCCCTCCCCAAATAAATTGGACTTTCTTTTTCTGTTTTTTGTTTTGTTTTTTTTGACACAGAGTCTTGCTCCATCACCAGGCGCCAGGCTGGAGTGCAATGGCGCAATCTCGGCTCACTGCAATCTCTGTCTCCCAGGGTCAAGCAACTCTCCTGCCTCAGCCTCCTGAGTGGCTGGGACTACAGGTGCAAGCCACCACGCCCAGCTAATTTTTGTATTTTTAGTAGAGATGGGGTTTCACTATGTTGGCCAGGATGGTCTCGATCTCTTGACCTCGTGATCTGCCCGCCTCAGCCTCCCAAAGTGCTGGGATTACAGGTGTGAGCCACCGTGCACGGCCTGGATTTTCTTTTTTTTACTCTCCTTCTCTAAAACCAGTCCATGAGGATCCTTTACTGACCTCTTGACGGAAATTCTCCCCCTCTTCATCTTTGTCACTCAGGGGTATGCCTCCATCCTAAAGACCTTGCTCATGATAGCTGTAGCCCAGATTTCTGCTTTGGAAGCACAAAAACCAGAGACCAGAGTCCAAGGCAGGTGGAGATGGACTTCCAGAATGAGAAATATGGAGAGAGAAACAAACATCAATGCAAAATTATCTTCTACCACATTTGTTATTCTGGTAGATCTGTGCATTCCTGCAAAAGAAACTTATCGTTCTCTACATGTTCCCAGCAAACTGGGTCTCTGCCCCAAATTCAGTTTTTTGGAACAGTAGCTCTCTAGCAAAATATTCCATGGTACTGTGGGTACTAGTTTCTCCAGGCTCAAGTAGGGAAGCCCTTTTGCAGAGCAAATTTCTTGCCTCACTTACCTGGGGATGGCTCATCTAGGAGTCCCTCAGCTTCTCCTTTCTGCATTCACTGCCCCAGAGGGAGTCTGGCAACAGGCTAAAGTGAATTTTGCGCAAAGATAAAATGGTCTCCCTGTCAGTGTCTGGCTTCAAGATGGCAGCCATGTGGATAGTGAGCTCCCTTGTTCAGACCTCCAGTCTGCTCTCTTCCTCCTCAGCGGAGGCTGGGCAGGCACCTTACACAGGAGGTGGAGAATTCTCACCTGATCTTCCATTCTCAGAAATCAAGAGACCACATGCTATGATCTGCCTCTCCTTTCCCAAGACCACCTCGATTCTACCTTAGTTTGGTCATTGCTAGCTGTGGTGTTCTAGAGTTTGCCATGAAAAGTTCACTTTTTTTTTCCTACAAAAAAAGCAAAAGGAAGAAAATCTTTGTTTCCCGAAACTTGCAACTCTCTTTAAAACATTGTCCTGAGCCTGGGCAGTGTTCCGCAGACTCCCGCTTCCACGTCTGTCTCTCCTGCTCCAAGGCCCAGTCCCCCATCCTCAGCAAGTGATCCAGGCCACTGAGGGCCTGTTTGAGGGTCAGGCCAGCTGGGACAGGGGAGATTCCACCTGCCCATCCGAAATGTCTGAGGAGAGCGAAGGAGCAAAGGACGTCTCATCCCAAAATGTGCTGAATTAGTATACTGATTATTTCAAGTTGCAAACGTTGGAGAAATTGTAGTTTCAGAAAGGGCTTGCTGACCTGTCTCTTCCTACAGGCATAAGCCATAAGGATTCCTCTGGGAGGCCAGGCACAGTGGCTCACACCTGTAATCCCAGCACTTTCAGAGGTCAAGGCAGGCAGATCACTTGAGGCCAGGAGTTTGAGACCAGCCTGGCCAATATGGCAAAACCTCATCTCTCCTAAAAATACAAAAAAAAAATTTTTTTTAACTGGGCATCGTGGCACGTTGCTATAGACTCAGCTACTAAGAATTGCTTGAACCCAGGAGGTGGAGATTGCAGTGAGCCAAGATCACGCCACTGCACTCCAGCATGAACAGAATAAGACATAGTCTCAAAAAAAAAAAAAAGAAAGAAAAGGAAATCCTGGATCCAGCCCCACCCATGACAGGTACACTCTTTATTTTCATTCATTAGCTATTTTTACATGAACTTACTTAAGGTCTGTATTAAAACCACATTATTGTAGGGTGGTAGGGGCACAGTCCTTGTGAATTTGGAATCCACCTTCTTTCCCCAGGATTGTGTGTAAGGGGGTCTCAGAAATGTTTGGTCATCATAGGAGGCCATAAAGCGTCCATTCTTCAATCCTTCCTGCCCCCACCCCCCGACCCTGGGCCCATTTCTGTCTCCACAGATGCCACAGTACTTGCAGGGGCACAGGAACACCTTGCTGTTTGGGTGCCACTTTGATCATGGTCTGTGCAGACTAGCACTCTCCCCACCTCTCTCAGTACTGCCTGGGAAGTGGGGCACAGAGCCCCCCTCCAGCACCCACCAACAGCTTTGCTCTCCTCCCTTCCCCTAGCCATCCACTCCCCGGCCCAAGGGTGTTGTCTCTTACTCAGAGAGAAACCCCCTCTCCTCAAACCCTATTCTATCAAATTCTTCACCTTTATCCCAAATCTTACCTGAGGCTTAGGTTTTGGAAACCAAAGTGACTTCCCCTTTCTCTTGGACACCTTTCACACCACTTCCTTGAGGGAATGACCTAGAGGAATTCCTTTAATGGCGTGGGCAGAAGAGGGAAAGAAGACCCTAATCATAGAAGACAGAGAAAAAACATCAGTTAATATTTTTAAACACCACCTCACTGCATCTGCTATTACCTGATTTAAAATTGTTAATTAAACCTCAGATGGCACCAGTGATTGCAAGAAAGATGCCTTCTCTGCAGGCTATTGTCCTTTATTCTCCCATCCTGAGTACTCCTTGTTTAACCCCAGCCTGGAAGTTTGTTTTACACCTTCACCCATAAGCCTGGACCCATTTTTACAGCAACCACCTTTCTGTCCATTATTCCACTTAGCCATTCTTCTGCCTACAACTCTTCAGATCACTTAACATTTCATTAGGTGCTTTATCAGGAAGACAAGGAAGTAGTCAGGTATCTCAAAATGACTGGCTTCATTTGCCAATTTCTGTGTTTTGCACTAGAAAGCATTTCTGCAATTCAATTGGCATATTCGAGCACAGTCAAGAGAAACTCCTCTTGTCAATTCCAATTCCACTCCATTTACTGGCATGCATAGTTGAATGGGCAGTTTAAGTGGGGTTGTTATCAAATGAAATGAATTAGAATATGTATTACATATACTTTCAATTATTTATGGTTTGGGGTAACCCATATCAGTAACTTTTCCCCTCTACTGTCCTGAATCATCAAGAGAAAGCAGAAGGAAAAGTAGCTCAGCATTTTTTGCAAGGTCTGATGATGATTACTGCTGACTATGCTGAACTGATCTTTATTAAGAGCTTCATATCTGGGCTTCTTCCTATATCTTTCAGACCTTTGAAGATCTTTGGGTCTAGGGCCATCACTCCATGGGGCTAGAAGAGACCAAATGTGATGGGAGAGGCCCTGCTAGGTCCCAACTGCTCTACCCTCCTGAAATCCCCAATATTGAAGTTGCTTTTAAGGCTGCTTTCAGAAAAAAGTCTTAATTAGACACTAGTTGAGTAATTCTTTTAGGGCATGGGACATGGCCCTTTAAAAGGTCACTGTTAAAATGTAAATTTGTGGGCTGCTTACCATGAGGAATCTCCCCTAATTTTCTCCCATGACCAGCTTAGTTAACCATCACCCAGGAAGGCTCAAAGAATCCAGCTCTTCAAGGGAGGATTTCTGCAAATAACCTCAGGACTATGTCTTTTTTGTGTGTGTGAGATGGAGTCTCACTCTGTCGTCCAGGCTGGCGTACAGTGGCACGATCTCGGCTCACTGCAACCTCCACCTCCTGGGTTCAAGCAATTCTTCTGCCTCAGCCTCCTGAGTAGCTGGGACTACAGGTGCACGCCACCACGCCTGGTTAATTTTTGTATTTTTAGTAGAGATGGGGTTTCACCATTTTGACCAGGCTGGTCTCGAACTTCTGACCTTGTGATCCGCCTGCCTCAGACTTCTAAAGTGCTGGGATTACAGGCATGAGCCACCGCAAATGGCCCTCAGGACTATGTCTTTAATGGTGAAAGGATAGAGCTTGACATTCTAATATTAAACAGCCTATTACGTGCATGCAGACTTCGGAGAATGTATACAATGGACCTCAGTTTAGAACAAAACAAAAGGTCTTTAGTTAAACCTAGGAAGCTAAGCACAAAATAATTAAGTTAAGCATCCCTTCATTCCAGGTCTGGAGCTAAGCACATATTCTTAAGCCAGTTCTTTTTTTTTTTTTAAAGACGGGGTTTCACCATGTTGGTCAGGCTGGTCTTGAACTCCCGACCTCAGGTGATCCGCCCACCTTGGCCTCCAAAGTGCTTGGATTACAGGCGTGAGCCACCACGCCTGGCCCGCCAGTTCTTTTTTAATTTAATTCATTGTCATACAACTTATTTCCAACAAAGTTTATGCAAGCATTTTGGTGATTTTCTTGTATCTTTTCTTACATAAAGAAGAGCCATATTGGAAAATCAGGGTGGTATATCATTAAAAAACGGATACGAAATTATAAAGAACCGATATGGTAACTAAAAGTAGATTATAGAATAAAAGTCTAGAGAAAAGGAACATAAACAAAATTAAAGGGCAGCATTTGCAGGTCTGTTAATTGCATGGTAATTGGAAGTCAAAGCAGAATCTATTTAGAATCCACAAAGCCTATTAGGAGTCCAGAGGACCAATAGCAAGTCAACCAAAATTAGGAAAAGAAATCAGGTTTTAATTGTAAACAGAAGACTAATCATTAGCTGTTCCCTTTCCCTAGAGGAAGTCATGGATAGTTGCCTGACATTTTACATTTTACTTTAAGCACAAAGAAAAAAATTACACAAGTGGCCTACTCATTAGCAGGTTTTCCTGCATTAGCAGCCATCATAAATTTAGCTAAAGTCCAAGATGTAAAAACATCATCTCAATTCCTTCCTAATAGCATACTTTCAAAATTGTCTTTTATTCGCTGCAGGTCTACGATTGCAGAGACAAGACCCCACTTTTCATACATGAATAAGAGCACGTCCATAGCCTTCAACCAAGTCATAGACCAGTCACACGTACATTGAAAATCCAGTTAACTCTAAGACTTCCAAGAATGTATCTCACTGATAAGAGGCAAAAAACTGTTCAATAGCTGTCATGTTCATGTGGTCGAAGTAAATTATGTCACCATAAGCCACAATTACATACATATTGAGACAGGATCAAATGATCCTGAAATTGGTAACATCTTTTAATAACCATGCTTATTACATAGGAGTCAAATATGACTTTTAATACTTATTCTTGCTGTAACATCTT
The DNA here is from genome assembly GCF_001604975.1 of Cebus imitator. Lineage (NCBI taxonomy): Eukaryota > Metazoa > Chordata > Mammalia > Primates > Cebidae > Cebus > Cebus imitator. Next base: position 5,796,416 of record NW_016107327.1, on the reverse strand, counting down.
TAACTATATTAGGGCTTTGATCACCAAATACATTTGAGTAGTCCATTGATGAGTTAGAAATGATAAATTATTACAGACATTGTTGAAATGACAGATTATACACTAGTCCCCTTCTCTCCACAGATTTCATTTTGTTTTTTGAGACAGGGTCTTGCTCTGTCGCCCAGGCTGAGGCGCAGTGGCGCTCTCATGGTTCCCCACAGCCTCAGCCTTTTGGGCTCAAGCAATCCTCCCACCTCAGCTGCCTTAGTAGCTGGGACTACACGCACATGCAACCATGCTTTGGCTAATTTTTAAATTTCTTTGTAGAGACAGAGTCTCCCTATATTGCCCAGGCTGGTCTCCAAACTCCTGGGCTCAAGCAATCCTCCCACCTTCGGCTCCCAAAATACTGCGGTGAGTCACTGATTTCAGCCTTATCCAACATTTTGGTTTTCAAAGGTTTAGTTACCCATAGTCAAATATGGTCCAAAAATATTACATCACTACTCTTGCACTTTGGGGCCTTAAGTAGCATAAGGGTCACTTGAACAGCACAATAAATATTTTGAGAGAGAGAGAGAGACACTACATTCACATAACATTTATTATATACAGTATATATGTTATTATAAACATATGTTATATACTGTAATAACACTTATTACAGTATATTATTATAATTGTTCTATTTTACCATTAGTTATTGCTGCTAATATCTTACTGTGCTTAATGTATATATTAAACTTTATCATAGGTGTGCATGTGTAGGAGACAACAGCACAGGTTAGGTATCCCTAATCTGAAATCCGAAATGCTCTAAATTATGAAACTTTGTGAGCACTCAAAGGAAATGTTCATTGGAGCACTTTGGACTTCAGATTTTCGGGCTGGGAATTTCAAACTTGTAAATATAATGCAAATATTCCAAAATTTTAAAAAATCCAAATCCAAAACACTTCTGGTCCTGAGAATTTTGGATAAGGAATACGCAACCTGTGTATATAAGGTTTGGGCATCCACTGGGGATCTTGAAACTTACCCTCTTCAGGTAAGAGAGGACTACTATATTGAAAAGCAACCAGCCAGGTGCGGTGGCTTACCCCTGTAATCCCAGCACTTTGGGAGGCTGAGGCGGGCGGATCACGAGGTCAAGAGATTGAGTCCATCTTGCCCAACATGGTGAAACTCCATCTCTACTAAAAATACAAAAATTAGCCGGGCGCACGCCTGTAATCCCAGCTACTCAAGAGGCTGAGGCGAAAGAATCACTTGAACCCCGGGCGGCAGAGGTTGCAGTGAGCCAAGATTGCGCCACTGCCCTCCAGCCTGGCGACAGAGCGAGACTCTGTCTCAAAAAAAAAAAAAAAGCAACCTACCTTGTTTGATTTTATTTTGATACCTCACAATTCGTTTGCAAGATCTACAATCGATCTGTGCAGGTTCTAAGAACATTTCCATAGTACATAAAAGACATAGAAATAGCTCTACTTTTTAAACTTCATTAAGTAAATACAGTATTATTGATATTAACTACTACCGTAGAGTTTTTAACTTTTTATTTAACACTTTTTGGGCACAAACTTTATAACCCAAGGGCTCCATGCTACATAGTTTTTAAACAGACTGTACTGGCTGGGCACGGTAGCTCACACCTGTAATCCTAGCACTTTGTGAGGCTGAGGTGGGTGGATCACCTGAGGTCAGGAGTTCGAGACCAGTCTGGCCAACATGGCAAAACCCCGTCTCTACCAAAAATACAAAAATTAGCCAGGCATGGTGGCGGGCACCTATAATCCTAGCTCCTCGGGAGTCTGAGACAGGAGAATCACTTGAACCGGGAGGCAGAGGTCGCAGTGATCTGAGATTGTGTCACTTCATTCCAGCCTGGGCAAAAAAGCGAAGCTCTGTCTCAAAAATAATAAATAAATAAGGACTGTACTAAGTATTTCATCCACTTTAGCACCTGGTAGGTATAAGGTACTGGGATAGGCATTGGAAAGACTATTAAAATGTATAAAGTAGCACAGGACTAATATCATAAAAGAAGTACCACAGGAGCTCAAAGGAGGAGAGGTGGCTTCCAGGGCAAGGATCAGGAAAGACTTCATGGAAGCGACAGAATAAGAACTAGACCAAGAAGAGTGAAAAGATTTCCGGTAGGCAGCTCAGCAGATATTTCATTCAGTTACTCAATGTATATTTGTTGAGCCATAACTGGTGCTGAAAAATGTCATGGGTGAAGGTGCAGAGGCAGATACACTCAAGAATGTTGGCATAACTGCTGGCAGATGGACTAAATTAAATACAGCATCGTTATAGGGCTGTGCTGGGAAATACGGCTTGGGACCAACTCATGAAGGTCCCTGAACAGCAGCTGAAGGAGTTTAGACTTCACTTCTGGGTAACATGAAGCCATATAAAGTTTATAGCCAATAGGGATCACTAGAGTGACAAGAGAATAAGATCAAAGAGACCATACCAGAGAATATCAAATTGAAGAAGTAGACAGTGGCCAGAAATGTAGAACTGGGAGAAAATGATGTCTCAGAGGCCAGAAAAGTTTCTGAAACAGAGACTGAACAACAGCACCAGATGCTACAGCAAGGTACCCAGGATGGAAACGGAAAATGGGCAATTGGGAGCACTTGGTGAATCAGATGTGAGCAGTTAGTTGATTTGTGGGAACAAGAGCCAGAATGCTGGCTATTTGGAAGAGCGAATGAGAGGCAGGAAGGAGATAAAGCCAGGGCAGAAAACTCTTTCAAGAAATAGGGCCATCATGGGCTATATTGAGGGATGGCTATGTCTTATCCAAAGAAAGATTTTTTTTAAGATAGCAGGGATCTGGGAGCATGTAGGGAAGGAGTCAGGGAAGGAGCCAGAGGATGGTGGAAATTTTAAGAGACAATGGGGAGGTGGAAATTTTAAGAGACAATGGGGAAAAAAAAAGAATCTGCCGATACAGTAAGAATGTATAATCCAGGAAGTCCTTTACAAGAACCAAGAAGAGACTGGGTGTGGTGGCTCACGCCTGTAATCCCAGCACTTTGGGAGGCCAAGAAGGGTGGATCTCGTGAGGTCAGGGGTTTGAGACTAGGCTGGCCAACATGGTGAAACCCTGTTTGTACTAAAAGTACAAAAATTAGCCAGGTGTGATGGCATGTGCCTGTGATCTCAGCTACTCAGGAGGCTGAGGCAGGAGAATTGCTTGAACCCAGGAGGCAGGGGTTGCAGTTAGCCAAGATCATGCCACTGCACTCCAGCCTGCGCAACAAAGAAAGACTCCATCTCAAAAAAAAAAAAAAGAGAGAACAAATGCCTTGGTTTTCCAGCACTCTGAAAGCATACCACCACAGAATCAGTCAAGACATCAAGATGTGTTTGAGGAAAAAATGACAAAGGAAACAAAAACTGGGCCAGAAATATAAAAAATAAAACACAGTTGTCCAGTATATAGTGATGAGAAACCTCCCCCAAAGTGACTGAAGCACAGTCCAGGACCGTATTTCTGTATGCCTGATTGTCTCTGTGGTGAATCATTGCAATCATTGATAAAATGAGTTCTGGGCTGGACCCCAGCCCCTCCTGTCAATGTCGGGCACTTGTAGGTGCCCATCAGAAAGGGTAGGAGGGGTTTCGCAGCTGTGGGTCTGATAGATTCAGCTAGGTCCGTGGAAGTAATAGGAAGAATGAAGAAGGATGTTTATGTACCAAAAAAGTGATAAAGCATAAGCTGTCTCTGTTCATCTATCCTGGCCAAGCTGGTATAATTCTTGACGAAATTTTAATTAAGTAGAGGAGAATTAGAATGAGTAAGTAAAATGTAGCACGTGATGCAAATGACTTCAAATAAATTCCTCAAGAGTGACCCCAAATATTTCACTGAAAGAGACACAGATCTCTGAAATGAAGTAAATTTGCTGTTGAATTTCTGGAGTGAACGCTTTGAGGAGAGTGCTTGTCCCTAGAAATCTCTCGTTGCTACCACTTCCCAAAGGACACCTCCCCCTATACCACTGAGCAAGGTTATGTTGTGAAAGACTCAGACTGAGGAGAGGGCGCAGAGAGGGCTACGAGCTCCTCAAATGATCACAAGGCCTCTCGGCTCTGTCTACTAGAAGGTTAATCCTAATTCCTGTAAATGAACCAGATTTGAAAATAGGTGTTTAGAAACAGAATTGGCCCCAATGCCGCAGCTCACAAAGCAGCCAGGCGAGTAGCTTGTCAGTTCACTGTTCAATGATAATAGGTTTACCAAATGAAATAAAGCTAGGCTGGGGCTAGGGGAGACTATTTTACCCTGTTTGACCTCTTAGGAAAGTCACCCAGTGTGTCCTGGGGGAACAGAGCAGATAGGAGACAAACGCAGACATGCTCTCTTATCTGGGTTAATAATCCCTGTTACACAACTGAAATAGAAAAAACAGATTCTGATGACTTTTGTGACTGGTCTTACTTGTTTTTATTTTATGTATTGCAGTGGGGCAGTGTTAGCCCCGTTCTCCTGCCCACCCTCCACTGTTGGAACACAGGGCTAGGCAGTTGAACCCGCAGACACTTAGAAGGGCAGCATCCGTTCTTCCCAATTTCTTCCAGCTCACATCCTCAAGGGCACCCTCTGTCCTGACAGACCACATATACACATCAGCACGCCCAGAATTCCCAATAGCCCGTCTCAGTGAGAAGTTGGGTGGGACAGACTTAGGTGGACTAAACTGGGGAGAGCTAACGTACAACATTGCATTACAGTGTTTATTTTACCAACCCCACAGTTCTGCTTTTAAGAAGTATTTAAGTCAATCTATCTGTGCAAAGAGAAAAATTATACAGGTTATTAATTCTGTTTATGCCTTTTTACAGAAAGATCATTGGGTTTTCAGACCACTGGTTCTGCACGCACATGTACACATCACATTTTAGCAGCCTGCGTGAGCTCCTTTGCAAATGTTAATGTCTCTTTGTTAATGGGCGTTCTTGTAATGGATGTGTATATATATCCATTCATTTCCTATACGTATGCACGATACAGTATGTGAGCAATGTTTACTCTTCTGATTCCTATCATTTTCTAAAATAACATTTTTACCTAATAAAAAATAGAACATGTACATTTTTAAAATACATCTACAAAATTTTAAAAGGAAAGGAAAGCACTATGTGTGTGTGTGTGTGTGTGTGTGTGTGTGTGTGTGTATCTATATATATTTGAGACAGAGTCTCATTCTGTCATTCAGGCTGGAGTGCAGTGGTGCCATCTTTGTTCACTACAACTTCTACCTCCTGTGCTCAAACCATCATCCCACCCCAGCCGCCTAAGTACCTGGGACCACAGACACATGCCACCATGCCCAGCTAAGGTTTTATATTTTGGGTAGAATTGGGGATTCACCGTATTGCCCAGACTGGTCTCAAACTCCTGAGCTCAAGCGATCTGCCCGCCTCAGCCTCCCAAAGTGCTGGAATTTATAGGCATGAGCCACTACTCCCGGCCAAACAAAGAAAATTTCAGTCATTCATAAGCCCCTATCCAGAGGTAAATGCTGTTTTCATTTTGATATATGTGTTTCTTATCTGGTTTTCTATGCATAAATACATCTTGTTTTTTTCCTCCAAAATAGTATACTGTGTATATTTTTTAAAAAGGTTTTTTTACATGTCACACACATTTTTCCATATCAATAAATATTCTGCCAAGCATGATTTTCAAAAAATACATCATATGCCATAGGATTGATGGCCTTTGTTATTCAATCATCCCCTGTTGTTGGATATTTAAATTGTTTCCAATATTCATTATCATTAGTCAAATTATATTGAACATCCTTTTAACTTTACTTAAATCCAGAATTATTGCCTTAGGGTAAAATCTTGTAAATCAAATTGCTGAGTCATTAGGATTAGGCAATTATTAAAACTTTCTGTATTTTGTAAAATTGCCTTTCAGAAAGATTATACCAATTTAAATTCCCACCAGCAGTGTATCAAAGTGTGTATTTTCCCACTTACCAACAGTAGGTTTCCTATTATTTTGACTTTCTGTCTTTTGGGAATAGAACTTGTTCTGACCATGTTCTCTAACCTAGTAAATTTACAGCATTATTAGAGTTAAACTTATTCCCATGATGTCTTTCGTAAACCTGTCAGGCAAGACTAGCCATCAACATATTAAATTCGATCACTGAATTCTAATGTGGCTCCCGGACCCTCAGTTTCTGTGGCTAGTGTTCTTTTTCATCCACATGGAATGTTTCTGATTGGATATCTAAATGCTCTTAAGTAAAAATGAAGATAATTTCAAACAGTTGGGGATAAAGATTCCAAATATGGTTCTATAAAATGTAATGAGGTTTTGAATTGTAAACTCTCAATTGAGGAGAGAATGCTCTGTGATGACTGTGATGCCCACAGGAAGATCTAAAGAGTAAACAGCTCAGATCCCTGAATGGACCTCTGCGGAATGAAAGCTGGGTAAGAGCTGGCAGGAGTGAACAGAACAATATCAGAGTAAATACACTGTACTGATTCCAGGAGATAAGATTGATGAAACCCAGCGGAGTGCTAATATATCCCACCCACATAGTCATATGAATAGGATTAGCTTATGGAGATATGCATCCTAAAAATACAAAAACAAAAACATGCTATGTCAGGCCATGGCAGTGGGCTTTTTTAATGTAATGAACAAAGTATCTCTCTAAAGAATCTTCCTAAAACTGGATCTAAGCCTGGTAGAATAATATAAAATGGGATGTACTGAAAATAATTGTTTAAGCAGCACTGCTAGTACACATAAAGTTAAAACCCACACCCAATTTTCTCATCTAAAACAGTGTGAAACTCAATAATTAGTATGAGAGGTAACACCTAGAAATGTTTGACAGGGAAACCCATTATTGCTGTGTAAGGCTGCCACCTGGCCTCCTCCTTGCCAGCCAAAGTCGTAAATGAGTCCCCAAATGCTTAGGGAAAGCTGACACGCTGAACTAATCTTTCATTTATTGATTTGCTAGCTCACTGAAAAAAAGTAGTATATCAATAAATGGCTTTACTTAAGAAGTTAAGGTCCAAGATGAAACAATGAAGCTTTGCTGGAATATATTGAGTACAACAGAGTTTATAGAAAATGGACTCAAGGGCTTCTGGGAGCATATACTTTAAGATCAACAAACTTTAAGACCTATTTTAAAATGTCCTTCCTTTTTTTCTGCCTTCTTATTTGTATGAAATAAAAAACAAAAACAATAAACCGGGAATTTTCAGATAAACCAAACTAAGAACAGTAAGTGGAATGAATAATTTAGAATGCTAGGATCCAGCAAAATATGACTTCGTAACTTATGACTTTATGCTTAATTATAATGATCAATTAAAGAAATCTCTGTATGAAAATTAAAAATAGGGAACCCTAAAATGATAAAACTAAAAAGGAAAGTAAAAGAGAAAAGGCAATGATGTGAAATTAAAATAATCCTTAATTCTGAAGATGAAAATGGTCCCTGAACACATTTAAATTACTTCTTGGCTCTTGCAGTCTTATATTACTCTTTCATAAGAAGAAATTGTAAAATTTTCCTTTACACCAAGAGAAAATGTTGCTGAAGCACATTTTCTTAGTGTCTGAAACATGATATATTACTAATTTGGGACTGTATAAAATTATTTCTTTTTTTTTTTTTTTAAGGTAATCAGTTATTTAATTAGATCATCAGGACATTTAAAATACCAATTTGTGAGGATAAATTCCATTTGTCAGGGCAAACACAGATCGCAGGTAGCCCTGGAGCTGAGGAATAGTTTTGATTTTTGGTAAAATTTGTGAGTCCACAGCTTTCTGATCAATCTTGCGCTGCTCTGTAATCTCGTATTTCTCTTTTTCTGTGTCGAAGATCTCACCTTCCTGGTGTCTGGGCTTTCGCAGCTTCTTCTTCTTGAAGTAAGCATGAGTAAGATGTTTTGGGATTTTTACATTGCTGATATCAATTTTGGTTGAGGTGGCAATGACAAATTTCTGGTGCGTTCTTCGCAGAGGAACTCGATTGAGGACCAGAGATCCAGTCACAAGTGATAAGCCACTAGCCAGCTGCTTCAGGAAAACCACCCTTTTGCCCCTGTGGCATCCAGTGAGGATGATCAGAATGGTCCCGGGGGTGATGCTGGCTCGCAGTTTTCTCACGTGCTGACTGAAGGGTTTTTTGCCGTGGCTCAACAGCTTTCGAGGCACATCTTCAGTAGGATAATACCTAGGCATTTTGCGAAGTTTAACCACCCGGGTACCGCCGTTTTTGTCACCACCAACTGGTTTTGTAACAGTTGCAAGAACCTTCTCCTTCTTTTTCTTTTCAACCTTGGATTTAGCCGCTGAGTACTTCCTCTTGTACATGGCCTTTCTGGAATACATGGCAGATTGGGAATACCTGCCAATTCCTCTGACAAGAACAGGATTGCGGCTGCAATGGGGCTTCCCCTTCTTGGGCTTTTTAGCCTTGGGGTTACCCTTTTTCACTTTGCTACCAGCATCAGCCTTCTTGGCTTCAGGTTTCTTCTCTTTAGTATCTGGCTTCTCAACTTTTTCACCCGCCATCTTGCAAGATGGGAAAGAGCAAAATTATTTCTTAATAAACATGGAAAATTGATTTTGAATAAAATTTTAAATAAATTTAATAAAATATTTTGGATGTTTTGAGTAATGAAGAGAAGGCAGTCCCATGACATTATTCCTCAATACAATTACTAAAATTTGTGTGTATTTCTAATATTTTTACTTTGAATTAATGTTTATTACGCAGTTGTTACAGGATACATAAAATTGTGTATTCTCTTTTCATTTAATAGCATATTAAAAGCATTTTTATTCATACAAAATATTTTACATGTTTATGGGATACAAGTGATATTTTGTTACATGCACAGAATGGGCAATGATCAAGTCAGCATTTGGGGCATCCATCATCTTATTTATTATTTCTACATGTTGGGGACATTTCAAGTTCTCTCTCCTAGCTACTTTGAAATACACATGTTGTTGCTAACTACAGTCACCTTACTCTGCTGTTTAACATTAGAACTTCTATCTTTTATCTGTATTTTTGCACCCATTGACCAACCTATCTTCATTCCCCTTACCTACCTATACAGTTTTCCTAGCCTATGGTGTCTACCACTCTAACTCTCTACCTGCATGAAATCAACTTTTTTAGCTCCCATATGTAAGCGAGAACATGTGACATTTGTCTTTCCATTCCTGGTTTATTTCACTTAACATATTTACCTCCAGTTCCATCCACGTCACTGCAAATGGCGTAATTTTGTTCTTTTTTTATGGCTGAATAGTATTCTGTGGTGTATGTATGCCACATTTTCTTTTTCCATTCATCTATTGATGGACACTAGGTTAATTAAATATCTTTGCTATTGTGAACAGTGCTGCAATAAATATGCAAGTGCAGACATCCTTTTGATGTCTCTTCCTTTGGATAAATGCTCAGTTGTAGAATTGTATGGTAGTTCTAAGTTTTAGTTTTAGTTTTGTTTTTTATTTTTTGTTTTTTGAGACCGAGTCTCACTTTGTTGCCCAGGCCAGAGTGCAGTGGAGCAGTCTCAGCTCACTGAAACCTCCGCCTCTCAGGTTCAAGCAGTTCTCCTGCCTCAGCTTCCCGAGTAGCTGAGATTACAGGCACCCGCCACCACGCCCGGATAATTTTTATATTTTTAGTAGAGACAGGATTTCACCATGTTGGCCAGGCTGATCTCAAATTCCGGACCGCAGGTGATCTGCCCACCTCAGTGTGTCCCAAAATGCTGGGATTACAGGCGTGAGCCACCTCACCCAGCCTATTTTCAGTTTCTTGAGAAATTGCCATACTGTTTTCCACAGTGACTGTATTAATTTACATTCCCACCAACAGTATATAAGAGTTTGCTTTACTCCATATCCTTGCCAGTGTCTGTTATTTTTTGTCTTTTTAGTAATAGCCTTTCTAATTTGGAATAAGATGATATCTCATTCTGGTTTCGATTTGCATTTCCCTGATGATTGGTGGTGTTCTTTCATATATGCCTTTTGGCCATTTGTATGTCTTTTTTAAGAAATGTCTATTCCTGTCCTTTGCCCACTTTGTAATGAGATTATTTGTTGTTGCTGTTTTTTAACTTTTGAGTTGAGTTTTTTGTATATTTTGGCTATTAGTCCCTTGTCAGATGAATAATTTGCAAATATTTTCTCACATTAAACATGTCATGTGTACACTCTGTTGATATTGTTTCTTTTATTATACAGACACTTTTATCAAAAGCATCGTGATTTTATTTTATTTATTTATTTATTCATTCATTCATCTATTTATTTAGAGACAGAATCTCCCTCTGTCACCCAGGCTGGAGTGCAGTGGCGTGATCTCAGTTCACTGAAATCTCTGCCTCCCGGGTTCAAGCAATTCTTGTGCCTCAGCCTCCCGAGTAGCTGGGACTACAGGCATGCACCACGACACACGGCCAATTTTTGTATTTTTAGTACAGACGGGGTTTCACCATGTTGACCAGGCTGGTCTCAAACTGCTGGCCTCAAGTTATCCACCTGTCTTGGTCTTGCAAAGTTATGGGATTACATGTTTTAAATGTTACAGTGTGAGAGCTACTAAATGGTCTTGCCTTTGGGTTATAATTTTTAGTGTTTTTGTTGGACATCCAAATTACATTTATGCATTGCTACACTATAGAAACCACCATGATAAACATCTTAATGTATATGTTTTGTGCTAGACTGATTGCCAAAATGGCTGTTTTTCCTCTTCCTGTGTCCATGCTCTCTTGCCATATAACTACCAATGCCCTCCCATTCTGATTCTGAGCTCACCCATGTGGCTCACTTGGGAAATGAGATATTAGCAAAACTGAAGCACACAAGTGCTTGTACATTGGGATTTATTCCATTGCTGCTCCTGGGAACTGTCACCACATGAAAAAGTGTGGACTTGCTTGCTGGTTGATTAGACACATAGCCTAGTTGCTCCCATACCTTCTGCAGACCTGCCAATCACCAGACTTGTGAGTGAAGCCATCCTAGATCATGCAGTCACCAGCCAACACACCACTGAACACAGAGATTTGGACAAATCTAGCTGAAATTGGCAGAGCTAGTCTTGACAAGGAAAAATACCCAGTGACCACAGAATCATAAGCCAAATAAACGCTATTGTTTCAAGCCATTTGGTTTTAAAGTTGCTTTTTATACAGTAAAACTCAACTGATACAGGCTTTGTCTGTATTTACTTATGCTACTTTCTCAGAAATAAATTTACTTGGCCCAGGAGGAAGAACATTGACTATTCTTTAATTATCACATTCAGTGATAATAAATTATAAGAAACACCTACTTTCTCAACATTTGGCAGCCCAAGAATGCATTAGCCATTTAAGTAACTATTCTCTGAATGGTTTTCACAGTCTTAGAAGATTTTTTTCAACTTTTATTTTAAGTTCTGGGGTAAATGTGCAGGATTTGCTTTGTTACATAGGTAGGTAAACATGTGCCATGGTGGTTTCCTGCACAGATTATCCCATCACCTAGGCATTAAGCCCAGCATCCATTAGCTATCCTTCCTGAAGCTCTCCCTCTCCTGACTGAATTGCCCCACAACAAGCCCCAGTGTGTTGTTCCCCTCTATGTGTCCATGTGTTCTCATTATTCAGCTCCCACCTATAAGGGAGAACATGCAGTGTTTGGTTTTCTATTCCTACATTAGTTTGCTAAGGATAATGATTTCCAACTCCATCCATGTCCCTGCAAAGGACATGATCTCACTCCTTTTTATGGTTGCATAGTATTTCATGGTGTGGTGTATATGTACCACATTTTCTTTATTCAGTCTTTCACTGATGGGCATTTCGGTTGAGTCCATGTCTTTGCTATTGTGAATAGTACTGTAATGAACACATATGAGCAGGTATCTTTATAACAGAATGATTTATATTCCTTTGGTATATACCCAGTAATGAGATTGCTGGGTCAAATGGTATTTCTGCCTCTAGGTCTTTGAGGAATCACCACACTCTCTTCCACAATGGTTGAACTAATTTACACTCCTACCAAAAAAAAAAAAAGCATTCCTTTTTCTCTACAACTTTGTTAGCATCTGCTGTTTTTTGACTTTTTAATAATAGCCATTCTGACTGGTGACAGATGGTATCTCATTGTGATTTTGATTTGCATTTCTCTAATGATTAGTGATGTTGATTTTTTTTCAGATGTTTGTTGGCTGCGTGTATGTCTTCTTTTAAGAAGTGTCTGTTTCATGTCCTTTGCCCACTTTTTAATGGGGTTGTTAGATATTTTTCTTGTAAATTTAAGTTCCTCATGGACTGTAGATATTAAACCTTTGTCAGACGGATAGATTGCAAAACTTTTCTCCTGTTCTGTAGATTGTCTGTTCACTCTGATGATAGTTGCTTCTGCACAGCAACTGTTCCCACTTGTCAATTTTTGCTTTTGTTGAAATTGGTTTTGGCATTTTTGTCATAAAATCTTTGCTCATGCCTATGTCCTGAATGGTATTGCCTAGATTTTCTTCTAGGGTTTTTATAGTTTTGGGTTTTATATTTAAATCTTTAATCCATCTTGAGTTAATTTTTGTATATGGTTTAAGCAAGGGGTCCAGTTTCAGTTTTCTGTATGTAGCTAGCCAGTTATCCCAGCACCATTTATTAAATAGGGGGTTCTTTCCCCATTGACTGTTACTGTCAAGTTTGTCGAAGTAGGTGTGCAGTCTTATTTCTGAGTTCTCTATTTTGTTCCATTGGCCTATGTGTCTGTTCCTGTATCAATACCATGCTATTTTGGTTACTGTAACCTTGTAGTATAGTTTGAAGTTGGGCAGTGTGGTGCCTCTGGTTTTCTTTTTTTGGCTTAGGATTGTCTTGACAATTTGGGCTCTTTTTTGGTTCCATATGAATTTTAAAATAATTTCTAATTCTGCGAAGGATGTCAATGGTATTTTAATGAGAATAACATTGGATCTATAAATTACTTTGGGCATTATGGTTATTTTCATGATATTGATTATTCCTATCCATGAGCATGAATTGTTTCTCCATTTGTTTGTGTCCTCTCTGATTTCTAGAGCAGTGGTTTGTAGTTTTCTTTGAAACGGCTCTTTACTTCCCTTGTTAGCTGTATTCCTAGGTATTTTATTCTTTTTAAAGCAGTTGTCAATGGGAGTTCATTCATGATTTGGCTCTCTGCTTGCCTGTTGTTGCTGTATAGGAATGCTAGCGATTTTTACATGTTGATTTTGTATCCTGAGACTTTGCTGAAGTTGCTTATCAGCTTAAGAAGGTTTTGCCAACCCCTATTTTGATCCTAATTTTATTTATCTTGGCTTGGGAAGTGAAGTAAAAATGATTTAGAACACAATTTTATATTTGTTCTATATTGAAATGGTAGTATTTTGGATATTTTGAGTTAAAACATATTAAAATTAATTTCACCTTTTATTTTGTTAATGTTTGTAATCAGAAAAAAATTAATGTATGGCTCAGGTTTGTGGCTAGTACTATATTTCCAATAACAGTGTTGTCCTAGATGTTTTCAAGTTCTAGATAAAGATGCTGATTTAAACTGAGCAGTAAAGAAATTAACTGAATGAAGTTAATTGCAATCTGGACAGAGATGAAGACTTTTGTGAAATGACAGTACTAGGTCAAAGTGTGGTGTATTGGTGAAGGAATTGTTTCTCTTCCACCCTCTGAAGGTTTGCTGAAATGAACTGACAATAGATCAAAAGGAGAAAAAGCACACAAATTTTTAAACGTGCAAGTGTACACGGAAGTTGTACAAAATATGAGACTCAAAGAGGGCCAGGTGGCTGAAGAGTAAACAACACCCTCTTCATAGGGGACAGGAAGATGACAGAATGTAGACAATTTTGGAATCTGGTTTTTAGGAGAATTAAGTGGGCCCCAAAGGCCAGACAATAGTTTGTAAGTGATTCTCTTTGGAAACTGAATGGGACTGAAGAATAAGGGCATAGCTTGTGACAAGGTTTGTCTAGGTGGTATGACATTTCTGTCTTCTTACCTGTGATATGAGTTTAATCTTTTCTGGGCAATATTTCAGGGAGGGGAGTGAAGACCATTGTGTTTCTCCTGGAGAAGCTGCAGATAAGGAAACTTCATAGAGAGTTCCACTCTGCTGGGGGAGAAAGAGGAAACGGTTAGAAAGTTCTTGGTTCTGAGCTGCTTCTAAGGCTTTTTAATTTCTTTTAGTTCAAACTGTTCCACATGTCAAAGTGCCATGCTTTGGAGTATTGTTTTCTGAGCGCTAACATTGCCCTGTCTAAAACTTTCCCAGAAGTTACGCATGTTAAAAGCTGATTTGGTGGCTATGGGAAGAAAAATTATGTTTGTAGCTGGGTAGCAAATGATCTTATTAAACCAGTCTCCTATTCTTAAGATAGGTCAGTCCCATTAAACAGTTCTTTCTCATGTCAATAGGTGACATTTATAGGGTTCTCATGAAAGTTAAGCCTCTATATGGTACATGCAAACAGGTCTTTAATAAGAAGCCTTCCTAAGAAAACAGACGAAAAACAAAAGTTAATACCTGGAGTTTATAAGCTAGTTTTTCTAGAGTTCACAGGGCAGCCAGTTGAGAAGATTCCTACATTTAGGTTTCAGGCATTTTCAGTAGGAGTGGAAGCTGGCAGTGGCAATCTGACAGATTTTGCAGTTTTTGTGTCACAAAAGGTCATCTATACATAAGCTGTCATAGTGATTCCTCAGATGACTCTATAAAGTCAACCAGTGTCAACTAATATGGCTTCAGGAAAAAGGTAGTTTTAATTTCAGTGATTCCAAGTCAGAAACGTGGGAATGAAGTGGAAACGTTTGTTTGGAGACTTGAAGTCAGGAGAAAATTCAGGATTCAGTCTACATTGCAGTAAAGAAAAATCTCAAAAACAATGAGCTAGAATATAAAAATAAGTGCACTATGATTTTCTTCTTAAACATAATTTTTCTCTCTCTAATACCCCTAATGCTACCAAAGGCAGTAAGTCCAATTTACTGTAGGGTTATTTTGTTTTATGGCTTTTATTTTAAGTTCAGTGGTACATGTGCAGGTTTGCTATATAGGTAAACTGCGTGTCACAGGGGTTTGATGTAGATTATTTCATCACCCAGGTAATAAGCATAGTAGTCAATAGGTATTTTTTCTGATTCTCTCACTCCTCCCACCCTCTACCCTTAGGCCACAGTGTCTGCTGTTCCCCTCTTCGTTTCCATATTTTCTCACTGTTTAGCTCCCACTTATAAGTGAGAACATACGGCATGTGGTTTTCTGTTCCTGCATTACTTTGCTTAGGATAATGGCCCTAGCTCTATTCATGTTGCTGCAAAGAACACAATTTCATTCTTTTTATGGCTGCATAGTATTCCACAGTGTATGTAGTAAGTCCAATTTATTTGTAAAATAAGTTTAGTTTTATTAAACTTGGCCTGATCATTTACGTAAGCTCAGCAAGAATAGCAAGAAAACAATTATATAGGATTAAGTATACTTTGTTGGAAATTTTTAAACAGAATCTCAAATTAGACTTTTAAAGGCCTCTCAAGGCTAAGGAGACAAGTCAATGACTCACCCTGAAATTGTGCCAATAATACCTGTAGAAATGAGTGAATACCTCTTTTCTTGAGATCCCCAAAGATATCTTGAAGTTCCTGGACTAATCAAAATGTAACAGACTTGGTCAAGGTGTGGTGGCTCATACCTGTAATCCCAGCACTTTGGGAAGCCAAGGTGGGCAGATCACTTGAGGTCAGGAGTTCGTGACCAGCCTGGCCAACATGGTGAAACCCCATCTTTACTAAAACTACAAAAAAATTAGACTGGTGTGGTGGCCCATGCCTGTAATCCCAGCTACTTGGGAGTCGGAGGCAGGAGAATCACTTGAACCTGGGAGGCAGAAGTTGCAGTGAGTCGAGATCACATCACTGCGCTCCAGCCTGGGTGACAGAGTGAGACTCCGTTTAAAAAAAAAAAAAGTAACAGTCTAAACTTACCTGTAAAGCAGCCATGTAAATCATTTATTCAAGATACCATGCTAGTGTTTCCAGGGGCTTTTTAATGGCTTCATAAAGCAACCTCAGTTTCTTAAAACTGTCTGAAGGCATGACATTCCAGTCAAAACTGTGGCTATATAACCAATGCTTCCAATTGTGTCCTGTTACAAAAAAAAAAAAAAGATTCTCATTAAACTTATGCAAATAAATATATTGCCATAATATTATGAGTATTCATGAATAGTTTCTCAATTCTGGAGATATTAGGTAGGAAAAAAGTAAATAAATGCTTCAATTCTGTTCACAGAGATATACTTTACCAAATTGCTGTAAGCTGTAGATAGCCTAAAAGGAATAAAGTTTTCTTAAATCTGGAAAACAAAACATGAGAAGAATCAGCAACGTTTTGACAAAAAAGCCATAAAAAACATACATTTTATCAGTTTTATTCCATGTGATTAATCTTTATTCTGCTTGATGTTGAGTGAGCAGTTTTCTAAGTTCAGTTTTTATCAGCATTCTGTAAATTCAGTCCAATGGTATGAACTCAAAGTTATTAGAAACCTGTGTTTATCAGAATTATTTTCATTTTCTTCCCATATATCTCCTTGAAGATACAACACTTTAGGATAATACTTGCTTGCAAAGAACTTTCAGAAAAAGCATCAGAATAAAGCAATTAACTGTGGACAATAAGGCTTAGAATGACCAAGGTTGAAGATATGATGGGAGTTCATTATAATAATGATGCAATTGACAAGAAAATTGTATTATTTTTATGGCCTATAAAAATTTAATAAGATTATCATACTATATTGTGACTAATGATATATTAAATTTTTAGGAATATCATATAATTTTTGAACACTCATCAATAACATACTTATAAAATTTTAAGTGAAAAAAAGTTAAACATTATTTTTCACTTGACAGTCTTTCTAATATGATTTTAACATTTCCAATAAGCCTAATTAGTTTAATATTTCTCTGTTGCACTTCCAGAGGCCCGATGGAATATCTGAAAGATAGTTTGTGGTAAAAAATGCTTCTGTTGAATTTTGAGAGGTTTGTCAAATATCAAACATTTAAAACACTGGGCCAAAATAAGATCAAAATAATAAATTATTTCAATCATTGTGAAGTAATAGCCATTAATTTGGCCAGAATGATAATTAAAAGTCTTGAAAAGCAAATACAGGAAGTTACAAAGCTGTAAAAAACAAAAACTTTACTCTTTGAGACAGAATACTTGGTTTCTTTAAGTAATCAAAAGACCTAATAAAGACAACATGAGACACAAATAATGTTTCTTTCTCTCCCCCACTTCACTTTTGCAGTTCATTTTAAATAGTAAATAAAATCTTTTACTACCTCTTGGCAATACTACATGAAAATGTTGTTTAAAAGAGAAGACAGAATTTTAGTTTTGTATCAGTGTACTTTTGATATTAAGGCTCAATTTTAAAACCTGTTATAGTAAATTTATGTAATAATAGTTTAACCACATAAGATTCTCTTTTGCTCTGTTTTTCCCCCAACTTTTTGTATTCCCTTCTTTTTGTCTATAATGTTTTATCTTCCACTTATATATTCTGAAATAATCTTTTAATGCCCTCTAAACTATAAAAAATTGATTTTTTCCTGAACAAAAACACATATCCACGTCTTTTTAAATAACTTTCCTCACCGAAAACACATTTTTTCCTTATACACTTTGTATACAAAGTTTCCTTTATATTTAGTAATTTTTATTACATGTAATAAGTAGAATTTTTAACTCTAAGTAGCCTTAATTTTCAGTGAAAACCTAGGAAGCAAGCAATTTTGAACTGTCATGTGCCAACATTTTATGAATACATATAATTTTTAGAAACATATGCTATTTCATAGAATAATTTTTCAATGTGAACTGGACATATTTACTCTAAAGTAATCCTTGATATCCCCAAAAGCCAGAGATCAGGGAGTTTAATGCAAAAGAGTAAAACATCAGATCTGAGAGGAATACCACCCATGACTTTTGGAGCTCCATAAGGAAAATAGAGGACCCCAAAAGTGGGGCGTCAGTGGTGCCTTTTGTGTGTTCTTCAAGGTGTCCCAGGGTCATCAAAAATCTCATTAGGTTCTTCATGTGACAGTCAGAACTCTGATATTCTTCCTCAGTAATTTTTCATTTGCTGATCACTAAATGGAGGGGAACATATTTCAAATATAGAAGTCATTTCAATTCAAAGAATTTATCATCTGGTCATTGACAGTTAGGATCTCTAATGGTGTATTTATTCCAGTAGCAGCTCAATTTAGTAGCCTCTTCATGGAAAGACCAGGAAGTAATTTTCTATGTTTAGAATAAATTTTTAGCATGAAAGCAAGAGGCATTCCCAAGGAAGGTGAAGAAGATGCAGCCCTTATGATCCCTCAAAATTCACTTTCAAAAATAGATTAAGATAGTGTACAGACCTGTGTTAGCACAGGTAGTTAAGAATAATATTTGCAAATGTCTCCAGTTCTCCAAAAAAATGTGGAATGCCATTTGTCACAGACCTACTAATCTATGACACTGGATAGGCACATCTAGGATTGGACTTTCCCAGCACCAACAAGACAACAGAGGTAGAGATGACAAAAGCCCCTTATGGATGGAATTTATTAAGACAAACTTCCCTCGGAGCTTGGCACATTTCGACAAAGAGAATGTTGCTTAATAGCATTTTGTGTCTTGGGTTCCCAGTCTTTTCAGACTGGCCACTTGGCAGAACCTGACAATTGTACTTCCCAGCTGGCAACGAACAAGAAAGAGTGGTTGCCACTTGTTCACAAAGCCAGGCTCTCAAGATACAAAGGAAGACAAGCAAGGTATCTTATTTGTTTTTTGTTTCAGGGACCCACAGAAAAGTTTGTACGCCAGTCTGGTGAGAACCATGTACTCATCAGTCTATAAGGACAGCTCAAACAATAGGCTTATAAGGGCTTTAGGTCCATGTTCTACCCATATAAAGGTTGTCCTTTTTACAACAAACAACACACAAGACAGAAACAAAGGAAAACAAAGACAATTTCTGGGAGAAAAGAGATCATCCAATGTGAGTATTCATACCAAAAAAATATACCAGAGTTGCTATATCCAAGACTAGTCTGTACAAATGATTTTCTCCTACTGTTGTAAATTTGCAAAGAAGAAAGGGACAAGGAGTAACTTTTACCATCCACTCAACCTGATTCCATAAGCTGGAATCAGATCCAAGGAGCTGACTTGTAAGAATTTCTTACCCTTTTGTCAGCTTTTTGGATTCTAGGTTCTCACAACTGCAGTTTCCAGAGGAACAGAGCAGTTTTGGATATCCTGCCAACTGTGCCAAGTCTATAAGAGTGAATAAAAAACTTCCCCTTTACCCTCTGAAGATTTGCTGTGAACTGACAACAGACAGATCAACAGGAGAAAAAGCAAACAATTCTATTGTTTAATATTGATTATTGATTGATTGAGACAAGGTTTTGCTCTATTGCCAAGGCTGGAGTGCAGTGCCGTGATGTTGGCTCACTGCAACCTCTGCCTCTCGGGCTCAAGCGATCGTCCCAACTCAGCCTCCTGAGTAGCTGGGACTACAGGCACACACCACTAGGCCTGGCTAATTTTTGTATTTTTTGTAAAAATGGGGTTTTGCCATGTTGCTGATATAGGAGTTAAAAAGGAATTATTTAGGCAAATAGTGAGGGTAAGGAAGTCCTCAGTAAGATTTCCCTTTTTATGAAAAGCAGCCCCCAAATCACTTCTAACAAAGAGCAGCCTGTAAAATGGAGCTGCAGACATAGATGAGCAAGCTGGAAGCTTGCACGGTGAACGCTGGCAGCTGTGCCAATAGGAAAGGGGCTACTTGGGGACTAGGCATGTTCAACATGCAGCTCCATCTTCCCTTTTATCAACGATGTGTACAGTAAGGAGCAGACAACATGGCATCAGTCATGTAAAAACCCACTTGCATAATAAAAGATTAGTGTGGGGTGACCGGCTTCTTTGCATGCTATGTAAATGTCACACCTGGTCCAACCAATCTTAGGGCCATATGTAAATCAGACACCGCTTCCTCAAGCCAGTCTATAAAACCTCATGCACTTCACCACAAAACTGGAAGTGTCACTCGGGCACCCCCCTCTCTTGCAAGACAGAGAGCTATTCTCCTTTCTCTTTCTTTTGCCTATTAAACCTCTGCTCTTAAACCCATTTCTTGTATGTCTGCATACTCAATTTCCTTGGTGTGAGATGACAAACCTCGGATATTCCCTCCAGACAATGACGCCACATTGCCCAGGCTTGTCTCGTGAGCTCAAGCAATCTGCCCACCTCAGCCTCCCAAAGTCTGGGATTACAGGTATGAGCCTCTGTGCCCAGCTGCATGCAAATTTATTAACATGAAAGTGGAATGGAATGCTGGGTGGAAATCCCAGCTGCCCTACGCAAACTGGGATGGATGTGTATCCTAGCTAGAAGGCAAAGAAAAAAAGAAAAGAGAAATGTGAAGAGAAAAAGCAAAAAGACTTAGTGATTTACCTGATTCAAGAGATCAAGAAGAAGGAGGAGTCAAATATAACTTTGAGCTCTGGGTAATTTGGAAAACACTGATGCCACTCACAGAAAGAGGACCCACCAATGAGAACACATGGACACAGGGAGGGGAGCACTACACACTGTGGTCTGTTGGGGGGAAATAAGGGAGGGACAGTGGGGGATGGGGAGTTGGTGAGAGATAGCACGGGGAGAAATGCCAGATATAGGTGATGGGGAGGAAGGCAGCAAATCACACTGCCACATGTGTACCTATGCAACCATCTTGCATGTTCTTCACATATACCCCAAAACCTAAAATGCAATTTAAAAAAAAAAAAAAAAAAAAAAAAAAAAAAAAAAAAAAAAAAAAAAAAGAAAGAAAGAGGATACACATTGGGTGCTGGGTTTGGGGAGGAGGTAACCAGGTGGAGATGTCAAGCCAACAGCAAATGCTAGACCAAATCCCAACCACGTCTGAACATAAAGATATGGGACTCATCTGGGAAAAGCACATAGAGAAAGACGGTCTCAGTAGTACACTTATTGCAGCAGGAGGAAAGAGGAAGGGCCTTTGGTAAAGGAGATACAAGCCGGAGACAGACAGAGAGGAAAATTACCATAACAAAGGCCTTCGAGTGAGTTTGGAGAAAACAGGAGACCAAGGGTACCAAATACTATAGAAAATTCCAGGTTAGAAAAATAAAGCCAAAGTTAGTGGCTTGGCAACTAAGAAGTTACCAGTGCAGCCAGGGCAACATGGTGAGACCCCATCACTACAAAAAATAAAAAATAAATTATCCGGGCATTGTGGTACACAACTGTGGTTCCAGCTACTCAGGAGGCCGAAGTAGGAAAATCACGTGAGCTTGAGAGGTCAAGGCTGCAGTGAGCTGTGATTGCAACACTGCACTCCAGCCTGCATGACAGAGCAAGACCCTGTGTCAAAAAAATAAAAAATAAAAAAATTTGCAAGGAACATAAAGTAATTTCTCTAATGGGATGGGAACTAAAGCTAGGTTGCAAGAGGGTAAGTAGTGAGTGGTGATGAGAAAATAAAGACATCTTTCTCCTTCCTTTTCTTATCAAACACTTAAATGTTTGGAAGCCCAAGATCAAACATTTAAATGTATAATGATGAAAAGAAGGAGAAAGATATAAGGGTGCTTGGGGGATATTCTAACCCTGTATAAAAAACATAAATCCAGCAGCAAAATTCTAAAGCTAAATTCTGGTTCCTACACAGGTAAGATGCATGTGAAAACCACCTGATTCTCTTGGGCTCTGTCTATTCATTTTGAAGCAAGCCCAACAAAGCTCATATAATAACCTACAGCATGTTAACTTCTGTTTGAAGTCTCACAATAATTGTAAATTCTAGATTTATTGTTTTGGTTGAATTCGAGTCAAGTGGCTCTTTGTGTTATTGGAATTCTGTCAAAAATCTCATTCCTCATTCAAATTCCCATTTAATTGTCACCTAAAAGAGCTTGTTGATTTAGGTATAATCCATCTTAGAAATATAATTTTTATTTGTAAGTTACTCAAGAAAAAGAGACAAGAGAGTGGAAGGAAAATAGAGGAGAATGACAACTCACTATAAATATATATACATACACACACACACACATGAAAGTAAGTAAAAATCTTTCTAGATTTGCTCATCTGAAGACTTGGTTGTTAAGCAAAACAATATCAATAGTCAACAACTCATCATAGTTTTACTCATGATTTTTTTTTTTTTACTTATGAGGGTGCAAAAGCAATAAACATCCAGTAGAAACCATATTCAAGCACCCTTTAAACTATTCTGTTTTTCACTTCCAGTATGGTATTCAATAAACTACAGGAGATACTCAACACTTTATTATAAAATAGGCTTTGTGTTAGATGAGTTTGCCCAGCCACAGGCTAATGAGTGTCCTCTGAGCATGTTTTAGGTATCCTCGGCTAAGCTATGATGGTTGGTAGATTAAGTATAGCCGATGCATTTTCCAACTTGCAATATTTTTACCTTACAATGGGTTTATCAGGATGTAACCCCATCATAAGTTGAAAAGTATCTGTATTTCAAGAAAATAAAAATTTACTTAAATTATTTATTGTCCTGTATACTGTTCGTCCACTCCCAATCCATAGTTCCCTCCCTTCAACTCTCTAACTCATAGTCATTTTCAGATTATAGTTGAACATCACCTCCTCCTAAGAGATGGGGTGCTATCTCCCTCAATGATTACGTTCTAAAGCAATGGCTGCCAGGTCCTTGAGAAAGGCATCCCTGGGTCACGAAGACAGCAGAAGACTTACTTAGCTCTAAAAACATTTACATACAGGTCAAAGAGGAAAAGAATTTACAAGCACACATTTTCTAAAGTAAATGCTCTAAGAAAAGTGAAGAAAGGAAATTTCTTCCCTTATTTTTAACAAGAAGTAAGCCTCTTATTTTTAATATTTATTGCCCTTACAGATAGCACTTTCTTTTTTTCCAGGCCAGGCTGGTGTACAGTGGTGCGATCTCGGCTCACTGCAACGTCCACCTCCCGGGTTCAAGCAATTCTGCTTCCTCAGCCTCCCAAGTAGCTGGGATTATAAGTGCCCGCCACCACGCCCAACTAACTTTTGTATTTTTAGTAGAGACGAGGTTTCACCATGTTAGCCAGGATGGTCTCTATCTCCTGACCTTGTGATCCACTGGCCTCAGCCTCCCAAAGTGCTGGGATTACAGGCGTGAGCCACTGCTCCTGGCCCTAGATATGACATATTTACTTAATAATTTGCTACCTATCTTGTAACATGTAGATATGTAGAAACACTATATGTGGACCTCTATTTGCTTTCTTGACAGGACCTGGAAATGTTAGAAGCTGGCTTTTTCTTTTCTAAAAACAGTGATATATTTGATAATTTCCAAATGATTTTTAAAATTTTGTTTTAAAGGAACAGAAATACATTTGCTATTTAAAAAAAAAAAACAGTCATTTGTTTTCACTGTTAATTCAGTTGGCTTTCTACTATCACCTTATAGGTTCATGTTTTAAATGTGCTTTGCACGTGCACAAAGAAGGTAGGAGTCATGCTAGTTGTAGAAACTGCAGGCGATCTTTATTATTCTTCAAGAAGGATGCTTTAATGGGTCTGCCCAAGCAAATACTAGTTATTTTTCTTCTTAATGTGATATTGCAGGTGTCGCTCTTTGATACTGAAATTTTTATTTAAAAATGTGTCCTTCAGGTAAAGAAGCTAGTTTGAGCACACAGTAACCCAAAGCTAAATACTGAATGTGTAGTAACAAAACTGCAAAAATGGAAACCAGGAAATCTAAATTCTATTACCAGTCTTGCCACTAATCATTAGTGTGTGACCTTCAATTAGGGATTCTTTTGGAGTCTCAGTGTCTTCATCTGTAAAATCAGATAAGTGGACTAGAGGTCTCTTCAGACATAAAATTTTCTTGACATCTTTTCAGATTCTTTTCTCTTTCTTACTCTTTCCCTACTTGTTTTTGTTTTTTGCTTTATTTTCGCTGTCTCTTTGTGGCCCATATCTGCAAGGACATAGGGTGAGTGAGCAGACGCTTAGCTCTGAACAATTGGTAACTGAACTCAAATATCCATCCAAAGAGTTCAAGACTTTCTATTTCTGTGCAGATAATAAAACAGAAAACCAGCAATAAGTCAAGGTCTCCTTTGTATTTCTTCTTCTTTATCAGTCCTGACAAGGTCTTCTGAGCAAACCCTCATCCTTATTTTCCAACTCCAACTGTACATCTTCAGTTAAATCCCCCCTTGCTTTGCAGTTTCCATAGTTAATATTCTCCAGGATTTGTATTTTTCAGTGCATCCTCCTTAGATGACTCTTCTAGAATTATTATTTTTTTCAAATGAAATATAGTCCACAATTCTTCCCAAGGTAGTCGCTGACTCAGGCTTCAACATACAAAATCCACTATCGCTATAATCTGTTACTGTAATGTATGAATTCACAGATTTGCTGTTTGGCCTCTTTTCATGTAACTCTTATCACTATATCCACTGAATTTGGTCACTTGTTTGGCTTTCTTACAATCCATGGAAGGATGTAGGACTTAGCTATTTAATTCACAGTATGTTCAGTATGCAGCTCGTGATACACACATGGATGCTTCATTCATAATGAGTCTTAAATTCTCTGCCTCAAGTGCTTCCATATTCCTGCTCTGATCACTGAAATATGGGTTGGGTTTCTTTCTTTTTTTTCATTCTTTTCTTAACCTGTTCTTATTTAAGGAGTATGGTTCTGCAGGGTGTACAGGAAGCATATGGTGCTGGGATCTCTTCTGGTGAGGCCTCAGGAGGCTTCCAATCATGGTAGAGGGTGAAGGGGGAGCAATC
The DNA here is from genome assembly GCF_001604975.1 of Cebus imitator. NCBI lineage: Eukaryota > Metazoa > Chordata > Mammalia > Primates > Cebidae > Cebus > Cebus imitator. Next base: position 5,771,468 of record NW_016107327.1, on the reverse strand, counting down.
GCATCACATGGCGAGAGCAGGAGCAAGGGAGGGCAGTTAGCTATTGATTTTATAGGGGAGGAACCTGAGGCTAGGAACCACTGAGCAACTTGCTCAGGGTTACCCAGGAAGTTACTGAGAGAACTGCAGCAAGAACCCAGTCCTCCTGATAAAGCCTGGCCCTCTTTCCATTGGGTCACGCTGCTTCCCATTCACTCAGGTTGTTTACTGTAGTGTCAGGCAAGCTTGACTTATCTCAACAAGTCGTGCTATGGCCTAGGAGTTAAACAGCAACAAGCTTCTCAAAGAAAACTGAATGTAGAATTTGGATACTTGAAACTTGGAAAAAACATGTTTTTAGGACATAATCATTGTGTAAGAAGCTACCCTTTAATTAATATGTCAGAAGATGTCATTTTGCACTTCCAGAATTAAAGACTTTTTACTGCCATGACCCCTCCTTCCTCCCCATGCCAGCTTCCGGATTCCTATAAAACCCTAGCACCTCACATTTCCCCAGCCACTTCTAACTCTGCCTTCCTCTTCCTCTAGCTCTCCACTTCCCTCACTCTGCACCTCCTGGGTTTTCCTCTGTTCCACACCAAGCCAAACATGAAACTCGTCCTCACTCTCAAAGCAGGCTTTGTGCATAGCAGACTTTACTGAGGCTGCCTTTTCCCCTGGGATCATCTCCCCTTCCTGTTTCTCATTGCCCTGATCACACACACACACACATATACACACACATATACACACATGTACACACCTCCTCCTACCTTCCCGAGTTTCTATTCTCTAGCCCCCTCCTCTCACACTCAATCCTTTTATTTTATTATGCAAACCAATTTAGGTTCCACCCACAACTCAGCTGCTACCTTTGTATATCCCAGGCTTTGCAGGGCCTGCTCAGAACCCACACTTGAATAGCACGAAAGAAAGGGTAAAAACTTTGTAATTTCCTTTTTTTTTTTCTCTCATCAGTGGAAGGGTATAGTATAGAGATTCATTTTCACAATGTATCAATTCAGATAATTTCGGCTGTTTAAGTAATAGGAAACCAAAATCAAACTGATTTAAACAAAGAGAGGGTATGGAAGGAGTTTATAGAGTTTGGGAGGTTTGGGGACTGACTTCGGGACACAAGCTCTCTCTTTTTTGCTCTGCCATCCTCAGCTTACTGGCTATACTTAGAGCTGTCCCCTTATGGTCACAATATAGCTTCCATCATTCCAGAAATCAATGTAGACACAACAATGTCAGCAGAAAAACACAGACATTTCCTCCCTTGAGTCTCTTTTTATCTATAAGGGAAAGCCATTCAGTATCTCATTGACTGGAACCGGGTCCCTTGTATCCCCCTAAAATAGTTTGGCAAAAGAATGGAATTCAAGAATGATTTGGACCAATCACGACTCACTTCCAGGACTGAGGAGATGTTTTTTCCGGAGCATGTTGGTTATAGTTATCTATTTATTCTACAATAGTCACCAGTAGAGGGTCTTGACTGCAAGTTGTCCAGGCTCTTGGGGTTTCGAACAAAGAATTGGACAAAACACCCAGCAAAGAAGAGAAAGAATGAAGCAACAGAAGAACGAAAGCAGGGATTTACTGAAAACGAAAGTACACTCCACAGTGTGGCAGCTGCCCCAGCAGCAGCTCAAGGGCCCCTAAACAGAATCTTCTGGGGTCCAAGTACCCGCTAGAGGTTTCCCATTAGCCACCTCAGCTCACTTCATGGAAATGAAGTGGTGGCCTGTAATTGGTCTGATGGGTTGCCAAAAGCAACCAATCAGAGGCTGAAGTGGAGTTACAAAGGTCACACTCTTGTGCGAACATCTGATTGATTGCAAAAAGTAACCAATCAGAGACGAAGATGAAGTTACAAAGCTGCGAAAGAAGAGTCACAGGCAAACAGTCAGCCAATTTCCCATCTGGAAAAGGTGAGGGGTTTGCAAAGGGAGTAGTAGCCTCTGGTTCTTTTGTTACTTAGTAGTGGCAAGTTAGGGTTTTCCTTTCAATTTAGTTCTAGGAAGCCCGCGTGAAACACCCTTAGGTTCCCTGCCTCCAGATCCTATTCTGCCTCAGAACCACCCTAACACTTAGTGCCTTAAAGCAGTTTACTATGATCTCTCATAGTTTTGCCAGTTGCCTGGGCTCAGCCGGGTATTTCTGGGGTCGCTTCTGTGGCTGCCATCACATGACTGGGGCTGGAGTCTTCTGTAGGCTCGGCTTGGCTGGGCTGGCTGTTCCCCAGGATGGCCTCCTTGCTCACACATCTGGTCCTTCAGTGCTTGTGCACGCGGCCTCTCTCTTCAGTGGAGTGGGCTCACTTTCTGACCAGGCAGCTCATGGCTCCCAAAGACAGGAAGTAGAAACTGCCATTCCTCTTGAATGCTAAGCCTGGAGCTGGCCATACTCTCATGCCATATTCCTCAGCAGTATTCTATTAGTCAAACCCAGTGCAGCCCAGATTCTAGAGACTCCACTCCCCAATGGGGAGTACGGAGAGGGAAGGAATTCATGGCAGCTGTCTTTGGAGTCAGGTTACTGTAGGATTGCTGACTGACAATCAAGTAAAATCAGCATCCTGTTGACAAGGAAAGGGCAGAGAAATAGCTACTGAGCATGTAATCACGTTAGCTTTTGTTTTTGCAAATTGTGTCTGAAGAGATGACACAGGTTTGCAATCCTGCCTAATCATGGGGCCCTCCAGTGAATCTCAACCAGAATAACCTTCCTTGAGAGACTCCCACAGACTCCTTTGACTTGCTCAGTTGCTCACTCAGTTTTAGCTACCACATATTTTTTTAAATCATAAAATATTTTAGGGCCAGGTGAGGTGGCTCACACCTGTAATCCCAGCACTTTGGGAGGCCAAGACAGGAGGATGACTTGAGGTCCAGAGTTTGAGACCAGCCCAGCACCTGGGGAAACCCCGTCTCTACTAAAAATACAAAAATTAGCCAGACATGATGGCATGTGCCTGTAATCCCAGCTACTCAGGAGGCTAAGACAGGAGAATCGCTTGAACCCAGGAGGCAGAGTGGCAGTGAGCTGAGATCACGCCATTACACTCCAGCCTGGGTGACAAGAGCAAAACCCCATCTCAATATATGTATGTATGTATATACATATAGTATATATATAGTATATGCATATATAAATAATATATAATATGCCTATATATATATTATATATACACACACATTCAAAGACCATTTTGTGCAGCAAACCATTTTACAGATTTAGAGACAGAGATTCAGGGAAATGGTATGCTATGTCCAAGATAACAGTAAATGGCAGCGCCAGGACAGTGACCACTAAGCCTCCAGCATTTCTCAGTCTCCCATTCTACCTCCACAATAGAGTTCAAATCCACAGCTAGGTTATAGAGCACTGGATTAGGAGTAAGAGACTGTGTTCTATGTCTAGCTTTATGGACACAGACTGTTAGTGGCCCCTCAATATTCGGGCTCCCCTTTTCCACAGCAAAAAGAGCTCCCAGTTTTATTGAGAGCACATGCTTAACTAAATACTGCCTTTCCCAAACTTCCTTGCAGCAAGGCACAGCCGTGTAACAAACCTCTAGCCAATAAGATTGAAGCACAAGTGTGTGACTTTCACGAAATCTTTTTACAAGTCAGCGTCCACCCTTGGCCTGTTTCTTCCCCCTCTTGCCTTTCTTCCATCCTAACACCTGACTCCACTGTGAGAGACAGAGCTCCAGCAGTCATTGTGACCACACACACAACGAAAGAAACAAGGCCTGAACCCTCTGAACAATTGCCCACTAATGATTTTATTTTTTATCCTGAAAACTTCTCCCTGTCAGCTTCCACAGTCCCCAGGCACAGCATTACCACCCTGCCCAACACAGAACTACCCCTAAATTTTTTGCACCATCAGCTCCCCTATTTCTGTCCTCAGTCATCAAATCCTTCACCATGTCTTTCTGCTTCTCTCATCATTGCATTCTTAGGCTCTTCCCTCCTGGACTGACTCGCCTGAGCAGCTGTCTGATTGGTAGTGATAGTGACAGCAGCAACTAAAGCTACTTGCCAACCTCCTCAGGTGACACTTTGCTCACTGCCTTGGCTGTATTCTTTGCTTTTGTCAGTCCTTGTTCATGGTATCCTCTGGGACCTTGCATCTTACAAGGCAAGAAAGAAATGGCAAGGGTAGGACCTTCTACCAATGAATGCACAGTTCTACCAAAAAGACAGTATGCCATTCATTCATTCATTCATTCATTCCCTCAGCCAACTTTAGTTATGTGCCTGTTGTATGCCAGGACCTGCGCTGATGCCAAAGATTGAAAGACATGGCCCCTGTACTCAAGGACCACTTCTTCCAGAGGAGAAGAGAGACATGTATAAATAGAAACCAGAAATAAACAATTAGATGAAAATTTATTTTCAAGGAGAAAGTCCTAAAGCCAAGTTTCTGTTTGCCATTCATGGAAGAATGATGCAAACATCACCCGGAGTCTCTGAGGCCCAGCCTCCATATTCTGGAGAGCAACCCATAAACCCCGTGTAATAACCTACAGCATGCTAACTTCTGTTGTAATCTCTTAGCGGTTTCAAAATGCCCATCTATCATTTTAGCTAAATGGGATTTGGGTGATTACATTTCTTCCAGCTTTAAATTTCTGTGTTCTGTGAAATACATAACTAATGACAATTATGGTTACCCAGACACATATACATGAGTGCTTAGAAGTGCTTAGAGTGATAGGAATGTCTGCCGATAAGCAAGTTAATCCAGGAGGGTTTAGCAGAGGAACTGCCCACACAGGTGTTCCAGGAGGAATGAGAGTGCTTTCTTGTCAATGACACTACCAAGTGAATAACAGCCAGAAGCAGACTCCAACTTGTGCTATACAAGACATTCCACATGTATGTTTCATTTGAAAATAAGATAACACTATTTAAGAAAATGTTATAATTTAATTGCATATTTACTTTATGCAAACAGGTGTCCCCACCTGTTTCCAAAAATGAATTTGAGACCTCTATGCAATAGGAGGATTTTGGAAAGGATAAGAAAATGAGGGTCTTCTAGCAGAAAAATAAATTAGAATAATAGAATTGATCATAACATTTACCTCTGAGCTTTCTGGTAGCTAAGACAAAATGTAAAACATCTTGGGTTACATAGTTCTCGTTAACTGTAAAAAGAAGCATATCATTTTATCAGGATCTCTTTTTAAATTTTGAGAAGAATTTCTTCATATACATCTTTACCAATAGGACAATGAACAATTTGAACAGAATATATTTAAGAGCATATTTACAAATATGATATACCTTACAGCAATGCTCAATAAAAACACCAACATGTAGAATCAAAATATAGTCCATTTAGAACTACTTAATAGAATGCTGCTACAAACTATAGAAACCTACTTTTAGAAGGAATGAAGGTCCTGACCTGGGACTGTTTTGGAAAACTGAATGTCCTAAACTTAACTGCTGACTCAGCCGAGCTGCTTTGCACAGATACACTTCTGTGTCACCTAGGACTCTGCAACAGGACTGAGAGGTTCTCAGGGAATTCCCAGCCAACACTTGCTGACCACCTGACCAAAGCAAGACAAACTTGGTCTCACACAGAATTCTCCAACAACAACCTGCATTCTCAGCTGCCTCAATCTGAACTCTCAGCACGCTGTCTAACCTCTGCTAAAAGCCATCGGCAACACTGAATACCCTTCCCAGATGGACCAGGTGCTACAGTGCTAGAAGACAGACCACAGCTGCTGATGAGTCTTTGTTCTCTCCAAAAGTTTGAGTGTGTGGATTTCTCTAGTCCCCTCCATGTCTGCTGGTTTGTTCCTTGGATATCTCCGGCTCAGTCCAACCAACTCCCATCAACAAATGTCTGTCCAGGGGCTACCTGGCTTCTCGCCCCTAATGAGTAGCAGTGATCAGCACACAAAGCCATTCAAAGAGGAGGGACTTTGGCAACTAAAAGTGGACCTTCCAGAGCAAGACAGGACTCTACAATCCTTTCCAAACTTGGTTTCCCAAAAGTTTATGGAGACACTGCAACCCACTCTAAAATTACTCTAAAATCTCCAGATTTCTCTAGATCCAAAAGCAGATTCAGAGAGCCCCAGAGGGCTTTAAACTTCTTTTCCCAAGTCCCTTTTCGCCTCAAAAATCCAAAGTGTAGCCAGCAGAGGAGTTCAGGCTGGAAGGTGGACACGCATCTCTATTCCTTTGCACATGCCTCTTCCACTTGCATGGACCTTCTCTCTCTTGTTTATCTGTCAAATTTCTATTCATCCTTCAAAACCCAGGTCAGGCAGTTCTGGAAAAATTTTCCTGACACCTACCTCTCTCCATGAGAATAAATCACCTGCAGCTCTGAACCATTTCTTTACTTTGTATAGACTTTATTATTGCCAGTATCATTTCACATATTTGTTTCTTGTGCTTGGCTTGAAACTCCATGAGGCAGAGATTTTTCACTGCTGTTTGTAATCTTCAACCCTAGCAGAGGGCTTACCATTTTCTAACGGCTTAATTAGGGTTTGTTGAACTATCTGAACAAGACCTTTAAGTGTGATTAAAAATTCCAAATATTACACTTGGGATTTGCCAGGCTCCCAGATGGCCTTGGAAGGTCTACATACTTCAAATGCTGCCTGCCATATTTCAAATTAGATTAAGAGTTTTTAGGGTTAATCTTTTAGAGTTCAAGACTTATTACTGGTGATAAGTTGAAACAGGGAGGAGCTGCGTGCTCAGTGATGTTATGAAACACATAGGAGGAAAATATTTTGAAATATTTATCTCGGTTGTTCCTTGCTTCTCCCCATTTCCTCCCCAAGCCGACTGAATTCCTCCATTTACTCACCGAGAACCTCTTTTCTCCTCGGCTCATGGAAATAATCAGAAGTCTCTCACTAGGAATCAGAACAAAAAAGCTTTAGGCACTTGACTATTTGGAGTAGAGGAGAATTTACTCACCTAAACCCAAGGAGAAAGATTGAAATGCGTACTCGTAAAGTGGAATTTTCTGTTCTTAGAAATAAAAAAAAATGTTCCCTTTCCAGCTGGGAAATGGAGGAAAAAAAAAAGAGGAAGAGACTCTGTTGGGAGTGTTTAAGAAGAAAACAGCTGGAGCTAACAGCCTGAGCCCACCCTCTGGCTCCTGTGTGCAAGGACCCCAATCTGACAGCAGCCAACCCATCACCCAGGCACTCCCTGGGTGGGTGTGATTCTCATATGGGCATTAGAATTGTTCCTACCCCAACTCTTCCTACCCATCCTCCTACACAGCCCCTCATCCTGCAATGGCCCAGGACACTAGTAAGCTCCTCTCAGAATGCAGAGTGAACGACATCTCCTCCAGGGGCATGGCAGGAAGGGCAAGCTCTCTAACAAACAGAAACCATATTGAGTCATTTTGAAATCAGCCACCCATCAGCACAGCAGTGGGACATAGCAAGCCCATCACAACGGCCTTGTAATTGGGCAAGGTTCTGAAATATATGGAAACTTCCAGATTAGACATCAGGCACCTCAGGTGCTGAGGTTCCCCTGGTCCCCACAGGACACTAGCTCAGTGATCTATGCTGAGGAGGGAGTGTTGTCTCTGCTTTTAGACAACACAGTTACCTGGATTTTCTGATTGGGAGGGGGTCCTCCAGATCATACCATCCAGCTCCAGCGAATACCCGCAAGTGCTAGCATTTTTAATACTGGGGGCTCCCTTTAAAAAAAAGTGTGCTTAAAGTTAAAATCTAACCTCAAATATACATTTTCTTACTTGGTGACTGAGGTGTGAAATAGAATCATGTGGGATAAGGAAGTGGCAGAGTAGAACAAAGAAACAATACCAACAACACAGAAATTAGTGTTCCCCGAGCTCTGGGAAGCACATGTTTGAGAAAGTCAATTCCCTAGGAAGTGCTTGCTTCTATGCCGTAGTTTTTTCTGTTCTACTCTACCACTTCCTTATCCCATGTGATTCTGTTTCATGGCTCAGTCACTGAAAAGAAAATGTATATTTTAATTTTGAAGTGTGAATTCTGAGACATGTTTGAAGTATGCGTTGGTGCAACAAAGCCGAATCCCTAAGCCTGACAGATCAGCAACAGAGGTGAGGCACTTGAAAGGAAAGTGGAGAGCTCAAGAAGTTGATTCAGCAAGAAAATTCTGGATGACACTGGGTGGCGAGTTGTAAATAAGTGGCAAACGAATCTACTGTTGCTCAAAACCAGGCAAAAACCGAGGCCACCAAAAAATAATTCAGGCACCTCTACAAGGCAAGTGGTAGCAATTCACAGGAGAAAAAAGGGTTTATTTTTACACTGATTTTTCTAAAAGAGCAGCACTGCAATGTTTGAGCTCAATTAAAAGAATTCTAATATTCATCACTTCACTTGCAAAGAAGAATAAATCCAAAAGAAAGCTGTGTACACTAGGCTATTCTTTTTTTTTTTTTAGACAGAGTTTTACTCTGTCACCAGGCACCAGGCTGGCATGCAGTAGTCTGATTTTGGCTCACTGCAACCTCCTCCTCCCGAGTTCAAGCAATTCTCCTGCCATAGGCTCCAGAGTAGTTGGAACTACAAGTGCGCGCCACCTCGCCCAGCTAATTTTTTGTAGTTTTAGTAGAGACAGGGTTTCACCTGGATGGTGTCAATCTCTTGGCCTTGTGATCCGCCCGCCTCGGCTTCCCAAAGTGCTGGGATTACAGGCGTGAGCTACCGCGCCCGGCCTATTCTTGTTTTTTTAATAAGAAGTACAGTATTTTAAGTGACCAGTCATATTTTTTAATGGCAAAAAAGGTTGTAATTGTTTTATCAAGACAATTGTTCAATGATTCTTGTGGAGAAAATCTCTGGAGGCAGATAGCTGGTGGTTGTAGAGACATAGACCTGCAGAAGTTCCAGCACGAAAATGCTCCTTTGTCCAGCTGACAGTTCCACCAAAGTCAGTGACCATCTGGGGCTTGAATGTAACTCGCTATTTATGTTCTTTTAAATTTATTTATTATCCTTTTATTTTCTTTTTAGGAAACGAAAATCAAATGATTGTATCCTAGGAAGCAAATTTTTATCTTAGCAGGAAACAGCTTTATGCTTATATGTTATCCTAACAAGAACAACATTTGCATTACTCAAAAACCCCCTCCTCAGCTCTCCAATAAAAACCTCTTCTTCCATGATTCCTGAGATCGTCATCAGCCTTTAGTTTATTTACTACAGGAGAGGAGAATGAATGTTGATCTCTCAAGCCTTCACTGCACTTCTGAGGGATCTCAGGATTCCCAAACTTGATCTGATGATAAATATATATATATATATTACACTGTTGTTTATGGAAAGTCATGTTTACATAAAAGGATTGAATATTATAGACTCACAAAAACAAAGCCATGACTGAAGAAGTCTTGGAATAAAGGGACAAAGAATCCCTGACAGTAATAGACCAGCTGTTCCTCAAAAAAAGACTTCAGTCAATAGCACATCTTTGTGGATATTTTCAGAAACTAGTTCAATTATCTATTAAACCTCTCCTGAACTTTTCAGTAGCAACTTTCACTTCTTCCTATTACTCAAGACAAAGTGAGACAAATAGTCTAAACAGAAAAAAACAAATTCTATTAGTAACACTTACTAATAAAATCAAGAACATAGAACTTTTCTCTTAAAAATGAACTAGAAATTTTTCAGATCCTGACTTCTGCCATTTATTATTTTTATTTAAGAACCAAGTGTACCGAATCTGAAGAATGCACACACGTGTACAAATGGCTCAGCTACCACATATATAAATTCAGAGATTCAGTCCCTTTAGTGTTTCATGTATTTGTGCTCACATAAGTCAATAAATTTTGAAGTGAAGGCTTCTGGAGCAACAAGAATTTTCTGACTGTCTCATAGTGAATATTTTATATTTTGAAAAATATGTAAGCAAAGCCAAATTGAGAGACATTCTACCAAATAACTGATTTATACTCTTGAAAAATGTCAAGGTCATGACAAAGACAGACTGGGACTGTTCCAGATTGAAGGAGACTAAAGAGACCTGACAGCTGAAGTCGATGCATCATCTGGGATTTTTCTGTTGATGTAAAAGGACATTATTGAGAAAATTAGCAAAATTGAATAAAGTAGATCAGACAATAGTATTATATCTGTGCTAATGTTCTGATTTTGGCGATAGTACTGTGGTTATGTAAGAGAATGTCTTTGCACTAGAAAATAGATATAGATATATTTAAAGGGATAGCAGCATCATGTCTAACTTTTCAGAAAACAGTTTAGAAAAAAGATTAAATGCATACATACACACACAGACTTGGGGAAGCAGTAAAGCAAATGCGGCATAATATAAAAAACTAGAGAATCAAAGTGAAGGATATATAGAAATTCTTTGTTCTATGCTTGTAAGGTCCCTGTAACTCTGAAATTATGTCAAAATAAAGAATTGAAAAAGTTTCAATAAAAATATATAGTATTAAATTTTTATTCCATGCAATCCTACATGGCCTTTAGCAGTATTTACTTAAGAGGAGTACATTAAAGAGTCAAGACTCTACCGGGGTGTTTTATCCTAAAAGTAGTGCAAGGGAGCCCTATTTTGAGAAGGAAACATCTACAATAAGTTTTTAAAAAGAAAAACATGGATGATTGCATTCACAGCCTGATATTTGGAAAGAGACTTAGAATGTGGATAGATTTCTTATATGTTAAAAATAAATATATTTTAAAAGCCAAGGCCCACTTATTTCAGAGAAGGGAAAAGTTAGTACAAAGGAAAGAATTAACTCCCAAAACATCAGTACCTTTCAAAAGAGCAAGATTTCTCCCCACTCCCTATTATGCTGTAATAGAATATACCAGAACCAAAGACGTCAAGTAATGGCCCTAGATAGTCTGCAAAATCCACTGCACAACCTTCTGTTGTTTGTGTTTCTATGTATTTAACATCAGTAATTTAGTCAGAAGCTTTTAATGACATGACTTTTTAAATGTTTCTAGTTTTTACATTAGCGTGTAGGAGAATGGGTTGGTCTCCTTGCCGCTTTAGATAAAGTTCCCCAGAGTAAAATTAGAGGAACTCATAATAAAATACGAGAAATATGGCCACATTACCAATTCTTGTTTTTTTTCCAATTTCAATGAAATTTCAAAACAAAGTGCTTTATTTTCCAATCCAAACAGTTTATTAACATATATTTGCATTTAATTATTGAGTTAGAAAACTCCTTTGTAGAAAAAAAAAGTTCAAAGTGAATGCAAATGGTGCTTTATTTCAGTCTTACCTGAGTAGCTCTAAAAGCCATATGAATTGTCTGAATGTCTGGACACAGGCTTCAATTTTTAATATTCCTATCTAAAAACTGTGAAACCATTTTCCTCCTAATTTGACTTCATTGTCCTTTCTCAATGAGAACTCTACTCCCATTCAGTCTGAAGTTTATGGCTTCTGTTCTTTGAGTCATATGAGCCCCAATAGGTCAGAATGTTTTTTAGAGAAGAGAATGTGGCTTTTCCCCCTCACGTGACTCAAATACAATAAAAGTGTAGCCCAGCTGATGCTTTAAAAACACTCACCTACTAGTTGGTTTGGGAAGTTTTAACCTAAAAGAATATGGTCCATAACCTAAGATGAGACTTTTCATTAGCAAGTTCTCAAATTATCTCTGTTGCATGTTCTAAGTAACATATATGACCTTTAAAATTTTTTTTTCTAAGACAGGGTCTTGCTCTTTTGCCCAGGCTAGAGCGCAGTGGTACAATCACAGCTCACTGCAGCCTTGACCTTTTTGGCTCACGAAATTCTACTACTTCAGCCTCCTGAGTAGCTGGGACCACAGATGTGCACCACCACAGCCAGCTAATTTTTAATATTTTTAATTTTTTGTAGAGACGGGATCTCCCTATATTGTCCATGCTAGTCTTGAACTTCTGGGCTTAGGCAATCCATGTACCTTGGCCTGCCAAAGTACTGAGATTACAGATATGTACCACCTCACTCAGCCATATGATGCCACAATTTGTTCATGTGATTTTTCAATATCCTTTCTAGACTTAAAAATGGAATCTATTAATGGGGTAATAAATTAGTTTTTTTAGTTAAAACTGTTAGTTTGAACAAACAGGTCTGGTAGTTATAAAGCAACTATATCTGTCTCCCGCTGTCCTTTAACTCTTCAACTCAGTTTTCTCACCTCGTTGAATGAAATTGGGCAGGTTCTATAGTTTTTCTGGATACCCTTAGGCCACAAAAGTTTCTCTGGTGACTCTAGTCCCCCAAACAGTCTTAGTTCATTAATAAAATGTCCAGTCCCTTATACTTGTCAAATTATCCAACTATGTTCAAAGTTAAGTTTCTTTCCATTCTGCAGCTAGGCGTGATTCAGGCTGAATACCTGCAGCTGCAAAGATGTACTCAGCTGGCTTCTTGACTCACTCTGCCAACATTATCCTGCCCCTCCTCACCAGCCCCAACTCAACCCCAGCTCAAGCTTCAGACCTCAGGGTTGAAGAGCAATGGGAAAGGAGAAGACGTAAGAGCAGTAATAATACCATGTAAAACTGTCTTCTTAAAGACGTTGATAGCTGATTTATTCTCCCATGGTTCCTTCAGTGGATTCTTAGGCAATAGGGGATCTTTTACCTATTAACGCAATTTACCTGTCCTGGAAAAAGTATTATCTTAGACTGGGAGTTTACAACCATTGCCCTCAGTCTCTGCCGTCTGGCTCTACTCCTTCAGCATCTTCCTGCCAAGCTCTCTTCACCTCTACAGGTAGAATTTTATGGTAGGGTCTTGGACAGACTCTCACCACCTCTTTCTCTTCTGTGGCCCACACTGGTTACAGAGAAGCTCTCGGGTATTTGTTGCAGCACAAACGCTGACTATAGAGCCTGTCCCCTACCCAGTAATCAATATCCCCCCTTCTGTCAAAGCAAGCAACCAGTCCCAGGCCTACTGAAGTATCTTTTCCTATGCATAAAATGAAAGTAAATACCCCTTTCTCCTCCCACTTTGGAAATGTAGAATATTTCCCAAATGCTATGGCCTGAATTATTGTGTCCTCCAAAATTCATGTATTGAAATCCTAGCCGCCATGGTGACAGTATTAAAGGAGAGGCTTTCGGAGCTGATTAGGTCACGGGAGCACAGCCCTCATGAATGAGATTAATGCTTTCATCATAGAGGCCAGAGAGAGACCCCTCACTCTTCTGCCATATGAGGACATGGCAAGAAGGTGCCATCTATGAACCAGAGAGCAGTCCCTGAGCAGACACAGGATCTGTGGGTACTTTGATCTTGGACTTCCTGGCCTTCAGAGCTGTGAGAAATAAATGTCTGTTGCTTATAAGCCACCCTGTTTCTATAACAGTAGTTTGTTATAGGAAGCGAAACAGACTAAGACATCAAGTTTGCTCCAAAATTCTTTTTCTTATTTTCAGCTGTCCTTTTAGGCCTTCCCCCAGGTCTGAGAGGCAGCTAAGGGTTACAATTCTTAGGCAACCCCTTTACAATCCCCACCTTGGTGGTCCAGAACTTGGGAGTAGGTGGCACCTTTGTTTTATAATCTGTGCCAGAACTGATCACATTTTTTAACACCCTGTTCATAATACTCTTGCAATACCTGTTGAGATAATTAAAAGCATATTAGAATGTAACAAAGTCTGTGTTGGAAAATGTGGTAAAACTCTCGTTATACCGGTTTTAACACAATATTTTCAGATGTAATATTACATGTACAAGTAAATCTTAAAAAAGGGAAAATGTATATTACATTTGCAAAACAATATTAATGCACCTGAGAGTTTCCATCACAACAGAAAATTTTAGTTGTACTATTAAAAGTGGCACATCCAGGTGTATGACTTTCCTCTTCAATTACCTCAGTGACCACATGCATTCACATCCCTCCACAGAACTCCATGGGACCATTTCAGAAGAATTCATAGGCCCCCAAATAGTACTAAAATGGAGAATTTCCTTGTCACCAGAGACTTGGGGAATGAGCATGGACCTCTGGAAACTACTCTTACTATTTTTTCTCACCTGTCTCCAATTTGTCTACAAGTGGCTAAATGTGGTATAAAAGTAATTGCAAATAAAGTTGGCCTTAAGATTAATTATAATAACACAGCACAGTTTGGTTCTCTATAAAATATGTTAATATAAAGCCATTTGCTCTCTTCCACAGACATCTTTGTTTGTAATAGTTAGTTTCCTTTACTTCTATTTTAAAAGAAAGAGAAAACAGGCCAGGTGCGGTGGCTCACGCCTGTAATCCCAGCACTTCGGGAGGCCGAGGTGGGCGGATCACGAGGTCAAGAGATCAAGACCATCTTGGCCAACATGGTGAAACCCTGACTCTACTAGAAAATGCAAAAATTAACTGGGCGTGGTGGCACACACCTGTGGTCCCAGCTACTCAGTAGGCTGAGGAAGGAGAATTGTTTGAACCCAGGAGGCGGAAGTTGCAGTGAGCCAAGATTGCGCCACTGCACTCCAACCTGGCGCCTGGCGACAGAGCGAGACTCTGTCTCAAAAAAAAAAAAAAAAAAAAAAGAAAGAAAGAAAAAATATATGATGGGTGTAGAATCTATTCTACCCAAATTATTAATATATCATGAAAATATGTATTTCTTATGTAAACCTGGCAAAGCAAATTATATGATTCTAACCACTTTTAGAACAAAACAGACCTTATGAATAATTTGTTCCAAACTGCCCATATAAGCTTTCTATGGTGGCTATAACAAATTACCACAAACTTGATGGATTAAAACATAAATTTATGGCCAGGCATGGTGGCTCATGCCTGTAATCCCAGCACTTTGGGAGGCTGAGGCGGGTGGATCAACTAAAGTCAGGAGTTCGAGACCAGCCTGACCAATATGACAAAACCCTGTAGCTACTAAAAACACAAAAATTAGCCTGGTGTGGTGGTGTTTGCCTGTAATCCCATCTACTTAGGAGGCTGAGACAGGAGAATTGCTTGATCCTTGGAAGTGGTGGTTGCAGTGAGCCAAGATCTTGCCACTGCACTCCAGCTTGGGCAACAGAGAGAGACTCCATCTCAAAAAACAAAATAATAAAATAAAAACAAAAATTTATTCTCTCACAGTCATGGAGGCTGTAAATCCAAAGTCAGTATCACCAGCAAAAATCAAAGCCTGTATCCCCTCTAGGGAATTTAGGGGAGGATGCATTTCTTACCTCTTTGCTTCCAGTGACTGTTGGCATTCCTTGGCTTGTGGCTGCAACGCTCTAACCTCTACCTCCAGGGTCACCATATTGTTTTCTCCTCTTCCGTATGATACTCCTTTCTGCTTTCCTTTGATAAGGACACTTAATGATTACATTTAAGATGATCCAGGGTAATCTCCCTAACTCAAAATCCTTAACTTCATCACATCTGCAAAGACCCTTTTTCTACTCAACGTAATATTTATAGGCTCCACAGATTAGGACTTGATATCTCTGAGGGCCCTTATTCAGCCTGCCACATGCTGCCCATGTTAGAAATGAAGAAACTGAGACCAAGAGAGAAATGTTGCCCAAAAGTCATGCAACTAGATAGAAATAAAGTCAACACAAGAATATAAATGTCTTGATCCCAGTTGAGTACAAGCTCCTTCATTGCAATGACTCTGATACTTTTTTACTTTTGTAAAATTGCAAAATACATCTGTATATACATATCTGTTTTCAAAACTGGCACCCTAGTATATACTAGTTTTGCATAAACTTCACACCATGTCAATTTCTTCACATTTAATCACTAAGTAGTATTCTGTTGTGTCAGTTTAGCAAAATCTGTATCATCATACCTAAATTGTTGAAAATTTAGATTGTTTCAAGTTTGCTTGTTTGTTTTGCCAATGAATAGCCCTGTCCTGCAATGAATATCTCTGTGCATCTTTACATCTTTGTATTAATTTCTGATT